>NW_019272020.1:5101918-5211357 GCF_002738345.1 Cucurbita maxima | reverse complement strand
TATATATATATATATATATATATATATATATATATATATATATATATATTTGCATTATTTCAATCTTATTGATCTTCAAGTTCAATAATGTGACTAAATTCAATGGCCTAAGATTCAATTTCGAGCTCTCTACACCAATGTTTACTTGCACATATTTACCCTACAACGTTCACTTGCCAAATTAATTATTTGGGATTTGAAAACTCTTTTTCTCGACCAAAAACTCTTAGTCTCAACCGCAATAAATAAATAAATAATTTTTATATGTTGATTGACGTAATAGGATATTTATATAACTATATGAAATTATGTCCGACCATCTATTTAATCAGTGGGGTTAGGAATTAGATTGAAGAATTTTCGTTTAAATAGAGAATAAAGGAGATTATGTTCATCGTCCCTACTCACACCCAATTTTCTGCTCCACTCGCCCTACATTATATACATACATATATCAAAACTATGTATATGTATATATAGTTAATGTTAAAATTTGTTTTTAATTTAAATAGTAATCTCCGAAGAATTCAAAAGGTCAACCTATTTTTAGTCAAATTCTTGCAACTCGTGCAATCTGAATGTATCAGAAGGTCAACTCTAGTGTCAGCTTATTATAATTTTAATTTCTACGAAAACACGAATTTTTTTTTTTTTTTTTCTCACTTTGAATAGTTTAATGTATTTTAATAAAAAAAATAATTTTAATAATTTTGGTTCTTACAATTTTGGAAGTTTGAGATTATTTAGTTTTATTTCCGTTTAGATCTGCATTTATTGTTTTTTGTTTTTTCAAGGGAGAAAAAGAAAATTGTATTTGATAATTTCTTTTTTTTCTTATTATTATTTTTATTAAAAAAAATAATATGGCAACGTGTACAATAACATTTTCTTGTTTTTGTTGCTTATAAAACCAATTATTTAAATTATTGCGTTGTATTTATTAGATATTTAAAAAAACCCAAATAGATAAATAATTATTCATTAAAATTTGGAAAATGAAAAAAAAAAAAAAACAATCTCAATTTAAATTCTTAGAAAATGATTAAATTTCATGGTTTTTTTACGAGACTCAAACCATAAAAAACATGTTTTTTTTTTCAGGATTCAGATTAAATTTTTGAAAATCAAAAATTTATATCAATATGGGTTGACATTTTTTAAGTTGGGTCAACCAGACTAACTCAAAAATAAGATTACAATTCAATCCAACCTAATCCTGCCTTACTTTTAAAAATAATAAAAATATTAGTAATATTAGTGATATATTATGACTTGTAAATGTTTGATATTTAAACTTTACGAGATTTTAGTTATTCATTAAATATTTATTGTACATAAGTAAATTTATCTTTTAGTAATTAGAAAAACAACCCAACAACCTAACTCAACCGAGTTGTAAACTTTATTCAGATTGTTCAGACCACCAACTAATCGATTCCAAAATTTCGAGTTGGTTCCAAAGATTTTTCCAACCTAACCCGTTTATATTCCTAATTTTTTTATAAATAATTAAAAAATCAATTTACAATAATCTTTGGTGGTTGAGATAAAGTTGCATATGTTCATGTACAACAAAGCCAAAGCTATGATTGAAAATGGAAGAAATTAATAATGATAATGAAATTTTAGGCAAAAAATTTAAAAATCAAGGCGAGGGCGACGGGCGTGCGAGGGAGCCCATTTGCATCGCACGCTCCAAAGGCCCCAATGTTCCCTCGTGGGGTTACCAATCTCACCCCATTATTATTATTATGTATACAATGCTTTTATTTTTTAGACCTTATTATATATCATTATCATAGTTGCATAAATCTCATACGTCATGCTTATTAACGCTCGTTACTATGATATCAATATAGTTGAATCGACGAAGACATCATCAGCTTTCATTATTAAGTTCTAGCTTTTTGTTTCCTAATATTATACCATTGATTCTTAAATACAAAAATCTAATATTGAAACTCAGCTTATTGAACTGAGTTTTGAGTTTTCAGTAAAATTGTTGTATTTGACGATTTGAATGAGGATAATGGACAGAAAAAGTAGATTAGTTTGAATATTTCTTTGTCAGTTTCGATCATTAATATGAGATTCCACATCAATTGGAGATGAGAATGAAACATGTTTTATAAGAGTGTAGAAACCTTTCCTTAATAGACGCGTTTTAAAATCATAAATTAGGGCGATACCTAAGGGGTCAAAACATACAATATCTACTAGCGAGATGTTACAAATGGTATCAGAACTTGACAATATCTGCTACGAGGACATTGAGCCTCCCAAAAAGTGGATTGTGAGATCCTACATTGGTTAACAAATGTTATCAGAGCTAGATATCGGGCGGTGTGCAAATGAGGACGCTAAACCCCAATGAGGTGAATTGTGAGATCCTATATAGTTAAAAAATGGTATCAGAGCCTGACATTAAGTGATATGTCAACTAGAATATTGAGCCTTTAAAGGAATAGACGGTGAGATCCACGTCTATTTAAGAGATAAATATTTTTTTATAAGACGGTAAATTAAATAAATTAATTATAAATTATAAAGTTAAAAAATAGAGCATTTAATTTCATCATTTATGAAGAAAAAAAATTCCAGTTGCGTATAATATCTTGAGATCCTTTGTTGACAATTACAGATCTTGTGATATCCTTCTTGAAAGCATAAATGTTGATAAATAAATGGATTAATATCTTCCTCTCTAAGACTGGTATGGGTTCTCATTTGATTCCTATTAAATTAGTAACGTCAAATCCACACAAATAATATTTTTAATTTTAACCTAACTTTCACACCACTAAACTAATTTATCTATATATATATATATATATATTTGAATTTTAATGGGAGAAATCAATTTAAAAATATAGGCTTTGTAAGAGGAGAAAAATGTAAATTTAAATGAAAATTATCCCATTAAATTTTGAAATGATTAAAAATAATATTTTAAATAAATGACAAGTAGAGATGTTCATTTAAATAGAGAATAGAAAAAGGACGATAAATTGTAATATTTAAATGGTATATTATATTATTTAATATAAATTATATTAAAAATAGAAATAATCCATTTAAAATTTACTTGAAATCAATATTTTTATATTTTATAAAAATAAATGAGAAATTGAAATAGATAAATTATTATGAATTTACCAAAATAACCTTAAAGAATGATAACAAAATTTAAACATTATTTGACCGTGTGAACTAAAGGATTGGGTATTATGGGAATACTAAAATTTGGGGGAAATAAATGAGAAAAAGGATCGAATGCCGAGGGATACAGAATACAAGACGATCCAATGGGGAGTGGGAGGGTAAAGTTGTAATTGACACAAAGAATCACGGCGGCTTTCCCGACGCCGGAACCACCGGAGGCGCCGTTCTGGTGGTTCCATTCAATGTTCTTCATTATACCAAATCTTTAATTACTACAATGCTTCTGTCGGATTCAAATCTCCGCTCTGTCTTTCTTTCTTTTATTATTATTATTATTATTTTATTTATTTGCTGTTTTAAAATATAATAATTCGTAAGGTCCTTGGATCATGGATAATAAATATCTAAATTTTAAATGTTTGGATACACTGAATAATTAATCTTTGAAATAATTAATGTTTAAGACTCAATAATTAATGTTTGGTAATTAATGCTTGAAAGTTAGACGTTGGGGTTTTTTTTTCTTTTCAGTTTTGTAATTTTAAACCATTAAATACTTGCATGTAAAATATTAAATTTGTATTAATAAATTTTTAATATTTTTTATTAATTTAGGAAAAAAATCTATTTTTGATTTAATGGGTATATTTTTGCTGATGAAAAAATATGGTTAATTAATTAAGTATAAGGGAACAAATTGATGTAATCATAAATTAAATTTAATATGATTTTTTTAATTGATTAGTTAGTTAGTTAATTCAAATAAGTAAATTTAATATGTTAGATGTAATTTCAAAAAGTGGTAATAATTTGAAATAAAATCAACTTAATTTAGGTTAATTTAGGTTTTTAGCATCTGTGAATGAGGGATTTACATATCCTAAATGTTTAAGAGGGTTCTTAGATTCATCTGTGAATTTAAATTATTGTACTATGAGTTTGAACTGAAACCATCGTTATAATTTTGTTTCAAAAATACCGTTGAACTTTTAGAAGTTTCATTTATGTCTTCGAACATTAAAATAAAAAAATTTATTTTTTATTTCAAGAGTATTAATGAAATATTTGAAATTCAAAAATATTTTTCCAAATAAATTTGTATTTTCTATAATTTAGCCATATATTTGAATTATACTATTTATTTGAAAAAGGAATACTTCTTTTATTTGAATGATCTTATCTATTAGTTCCAAAGTTATCATTAAAGGGGAGGAATGTTAGGATTTATAATAAAATTGGGGACTCTAAGCTCGGCCATGTGTTTTAATTCTAGTAACAATTCAAACTCTTCGTTCATAGGTATTGTTCGCTTTAACCTGTTACGTATTACCATCACTCTTACGATTTTTAAAACACGTCTATTAGGGAGAGGTTTTTACATCTTTATAAGAAATATTTTGTTTCCCTCTCCAACCACCAGTGTCGTATCTTTACTATCTAAGAGGATGAACTAATTATCATTGTGAGATCTCACATTAGTTGAGAGGGGAATGAAACATTACTTGTAAACGTGTGGAAACCTCTCTTTAATAGACGCATTTTAAAATTTTGAGGGAAAACTCAAAGAGAACAATATTTACTAGCGTAGGTTGAGTTGTTATAAATGGTATTAGAGCCAAACATCGAGTGATGTGCTAGTGAAGACGTTGGGAACCCAAAAAGGGTGGATTCTTGACTCAACATGTTCATTTGTGTAAACATGATGTCTTTCTTTTTTTTAGAATCAAATTTGATATATTGAAATTTTAAAAAATTCATTTACTTATTTAAATGCTATAAAAAAAAATGAATATATTGGTAAATTAATTTTATAAAAAGTAAAATTCCCCAAGTTCTTGGTTGTCCCTACATTAAAGAAGACGATAATCATAAAAATTCCCTTTTTGCTTCCAATAATCATAAAGATTCTCAAATATGAGAGAATGTTTATGTGATAACTTTAATTCACTTTTTATTTATTTTTATTATTTAACACAAAATCCATCATATTTTCCTTCTCCACGACCAATAATTCCATTTAATCTTAAATTTAATTTTCTCAATACTTCGTCATGCTTACGTAAGCTTACCAGAGAAATAAAAAAAAATTAAGTTGGAATGTTCATGAGATTTTCCTTTTTATTTATTTAATTTTCTCAATAGTTCGTATAAAGTATTCACAATCTAACTCATATAATATTTGGAGAATATATTATTTATGAAATATATCTTAGATATTATATTTTAATATTTTTTTCTTTTATGATTTGATTTAGAGTATATTTTATTTTATTTAAAGCTTATGAGTATCGATGATACATCCCTTCCAAATTCTATTTCTATTTTTCATTCTTAATACCTTACTTTCAAAATTATTATGGGATTAAGAATATTGCATGCGTTGTGACATGATATTTAAAAAATAATATTAGTCTAATTTAAAAAACATAAAATTTATTATAAAGAAACCCAAAAAATGGTCATAATAAAATCCATTTTCATTAAAAAATAAAAAATAAAATAAATAAATAAGGGAAAAAATTGGGATTTTATTTATTTGTTGTACTATCTTTTTTTAATGTAGACAAAATTCAAAATAGATCTAAGATTCCATTTGAAATCACTTTTTCGAATATTTTTAAATTTTATAACATTTAAAGAAGAAAAAAAAGTTATTTTCATATACTTTAATTAAGCAAATATACAAATCAATCATACCAAATATCATCACACAAAATAATTGGCATGTGTAAACTATTCCCAACATACTTAATATTATATTTAATAATTATAATTTCTTGAATTTATTAATATATATATATATAATTATTTATTTATAGCATCAAAATTGAAATCACAGTCACAGGATGACCTCTTAGTAATAAAAGTACTATTTTTTCTTGTTTCCCCCCCCCCCCAAAAGCATATTCTATAATATAATTTAAAATTGAAATAAATAGTAGCTTTAGATATCTAACCATATAAATGCCTTTACATTAAAGATATGATTATGAATAATATTTGAAATTAATCCTATGCTTGTTATTATTATTGGGCAGAAACTATAGATATTAAAATTTGAAATTAAATAAAAAAAAATTAAAAAAGGCAAAATAATTGGAAAGTGCTTATTCTCTCTCCTCTAGGTGTGAAAAGGGTGTCCGCCATCACTTTGAGTGGAGGCATTGGGTACCCCTCTTAGTGCCCTTATTCTAATGACTAATCCCTTTTAGAACCCACTTCCAATCTTTCAATTTTCACATATATATATATATATAAATTATATAATATCTACTTATTTAAATTATATCAAATTAAAATTAAAAAATATTTTTTTTTTAATAAAAAAAATTGTGAGTGGAGATCGAGGAGGCCGAAAATTGAGGGTCCCATGTGCATCTCAACTATGGAACATACTCCGAATTTTGATCCTTTGTGGCTTTAGGGTTTATTTTTTTAATTAATAATAATTAATAATTAGTGTGGACAAAATCCATTTGCTAATCATTACTTCTTCCACTAAACACAAAGTTTAATTAACCTAAAAATAAGTTTATTTTATTTGTGTTGACGAAATCTTAGGGCGTTTTTTTATTGGTTGGCTCCACCTCACCTCTAGTCCACTTTAGCACCAGTCAATGACAAACGTTTTTAGTCAAAATTCTAAATTTGTTAACTATATTTCGGTTCGTGAATTTCTATGTTACATCATCTCATTGTGATAATAGATTTGGTCCGGTTTAAGATTATTTGGTGATATGTGAGATCTCACATCGATTAAAGAGGAGAACGAATCATTTTTTATAAGGGTGTGAAACCTCTCCCTAATAGACGCATTTTAAAACTGTGAGGTTGACGGAAATACGTAATGGGATAAATTGGACAATATTTGCTAGCGATAAGCTTGAATTATTACAAATTGTATCAGAGCCAAATACATGGTGGTGTGCTAATAAGAACGTTGGCCCTCAAAAGGTGGATTGTAGGATCTCGATTGGAGAGGGGAGTAAAACATTTCTTATAAGAGGGTGAAAATCAAACTTGGTTTAAAACGGTAGGGTTGAAAATGATACATAACTGGTCAAAATAGACATATGACAGTCAAAACAAAACTGTTACAAATAGTATCAGAGCCAGACATACGGCCGTGTGCCAGCGAGGACGTTGGCTCCCAAGGGGGTGGATTGCGAGATCCCACATCGGTTGGACAAGGGAGCAAAACATTTCTTATAAGAGTGTGGAAACCTATCACTGTCAAACTTGTTTTAAAACAGTGATGTTGAAGATGATACATAACAGGTCAAAACAAAACATACAATATTTGCTAGTGGTAGGCTTGGATTGTTACATAATATAGGTCTCGCTAACCCGACAAATCCTTTCCTAACTTAGCCTGATAAATAAGCTAGAAGCTTGAAAAGTCTTCTCAGGCCAAATCTAGGTTGGATCAAGCTCCACGCAAAGTCAAAGTTTGATCGATCCAGTCCGATACTAGACCATTTATTCATTGAATTCAATATAAAATATAATTTTAAAGATTAGGTTGCCTCATGAGTCAACTCAATAAAACCGCTAACCCGTTGAATTTCACACTCTTGTCGAACGATATTTTCCACACTACTCTAACCCATTGGTCGTTATCTCGTTATCGTATTCATAATATTCGTAACGTTATTTTTAGGGTTTGAAGGAACCCATGAAATTTGACTTTATTAAATAAAGTTATAAAGTTTTATTAGAAACTGAAGCACTTTATGCTATATGTCACGTGTGATTATTCTCTCTACCCCTCTAATAATTGCCGTATTGCATCTCAGCTGTTGATCCCATCCCAATTTTTTTTTGTTAAGGAATTTTATTCTTTAAAATAAATAATCAGAGTCTCTCAGCCGTTGGATCCCTGGTGGAGCCGCTGGCCGGCGATGGGCCTCACCGCCGCCGTCGAACAGAAGCTGGGAATCGGAAGTTCAATCATGTCACTCACTGGGGCGGCGGAGAGGAAGTGGCAGCTTCTGAAAATTTAAATATTAATAATTTCTCTACAAAATTATATTTATTTTCCTTTTTATGGATTTTTTTTACATAAATAAAATAGAAAATTATTAGTTCGTATCACTTTGTCACTTATAATTTCAATTTTTAATCTAAAAAATATTAATTTAATTTTTAATATGTACCAAATATATTGATAAATAATTATAATATTATGACCGATTTAAGTATCTGTTTCCAAAAAAAGTCAAATAAAAAGTAAATTAAAATAAAAAAAAATCTCGAGTTTTAATCATGTGATTATCAAAAGTATTTTAAAATGCATGAATCTGTATCTCTCTTATCATTTTCAATTGTGGTAATTATGGTAAAAAAAATTTGTAAAATTCAACGAGAAATTGTAAAAATATTTCGAATTTGCATTTAATAATTATTAAAGGCAGAGAGATTTTTTAATCTCAGATTCAATAATTATTAATATGAAATAAATTTATTATTATTCAATCTTAAAAATGTCTACTTCAAATTTGGTTTATATTTACCCTAATTAACCTCAGGAACAGTAAATAGTTGCGGTAGAATTAGTTTACTGCTGCCGGTGATGAGCGGAATGATGGCTATAAATAGGCGCAGTGGGTGTGGCTGATGCGAAAGAATATCACAATTTCTTGTAATTCTTTTCCAAATTCTGCGTCTCCCAGAAAAAGAAAACGCCTCAAGAAGAATCGAATCCCACAGCACAAACTTCATTACTTCACTCCTTTTCTCTCTCATCCTAGAGAGAGAAAGAAAGAAAAAACGCCAAAAACTTAAACCCTTCTGTTTGTTACGATATAAATCATTCCTCTGCTTCCATACACAGTGCTAAAAAGCCCCTTTTTCTGAAGAAAAGCCTATTCGAAACTTGAAGAAACTACTGCTTCCCCTGTCAACTCTGTTTTTTTTTTATTTTTTTTTTACCCTTTTTAGATTCTCTGGCAGTCGCCGTCGCCGGCCGCCGTCTTTGGGTTGACCACCGCTGTAATGGTGGCGCATTAATTTCTGAGACTACCCTAGCTAACCCTTTTCGATTTCAGCTCGTTTATGGCGATTTGACCCCACAAAAGAAGAATAAAGTTCTTAAGGCTTTCCTCTGTTTTGAGATTTCTTGCTCTGTTTTGGACTGAACGATAAACAGATCTGTTTCTTTCTTTTTTGGGTGTTGAAGACAGTGACGTTTCGAGTAAGGTTTGTTGTTTGAAGGGAAAATTGGGGTTTTTTTTTTGTTTTGTTTTATAAATCTTTTTGTTTTCCGTTTTTGGATGATTTTGATTTGGGTTACTCTGATTTGGATCTGGGAACTTTGTCTTATATTAATGTCTTGTTTTGCGTTAATTTCCAACAGATCTGCAAAGATTTAGACGTTTAAAAAATGTTGGGACAAACACAAGCAGAGGAAGCTATTGTTCCGACCACCGCGAACGAGGTGGAGCAAAGCAGCGGAAAGGAGAAAGGGGAAGAACTTGATGGCGGAGAACAACCGCAAAACTCTGTTTTCCAAATGAAAAACCTCCTCTGGCACGGCGGCTCCGCTTGGGACGCTTGGTTTAGCTGTGCTTCAAATCAAGTAAAATTCTCCCTTACCTCACCGGAATACAGCTCTGAGTTATGCCGGAAAACCACTAAATCTCTCTCACTCGCCGGATTTTGTCAAAATTTTACAGGTGGCTCAGGTGCTTTTGACACTTCCCTACTCATTTTCACAGCTCGGAATGCTCTCCGGCATCATTTTTCAGATTTTTTATGGGCTGATCGGAAGTTGGACGGCGTATTTGATCAGTGTGCTGTATATTGAATACCGTAGCAGAAAGGAGAAGGAAAACGTCAGCTTCAAAAACCATGTCATCCAGGTTCCGCCATTAAAGCTTTCTCAGAAGCTTCGAATTTCATAACCCATTACAATTTGACTTGAAATGATGAAACGACGGCGTTTTCTTTACTCTGCAGTGGTTCGAAGTTCTTGATGGGCTCTTGGGACCCCACTGGAAGGCTTTGGGGCTTGCTTTCAACTGTACTTTCCTTCTATTTGGATCTGTCATCCAGCTTATTGGATGCGCAAGGTAACGATATCAAAAGCAAAATTATTAAATTAAGTATTTTATTTGTGTTTATATATAATTAATTAATTAAAAAATGGAAATTGAGCTGAAATAATTTTAAAATGTTTTTGTTGAGGACAGTAATATTTATTACATTAATGACCACTTGGACAAAAGAACATGGACATACATTTTCGGAGCATGTTGCGCCACCACTGTTTTCATACCGTCTTTTCACAATTACCGGATTTGGTCGTTTCTCGGCCTCGGAATGACCACTTACACCGCCTGGTATATGGCTGTCGCCGCCCTCGTTCACGGCCAGGTATTTCTCTCTGTTTCTTTCTCTCCGCCGCTCTCTCCGCCTTGTCTCTCTCTGAACTCTTGCCTGCTTGTTTGTTTAGGTTGAAGGCGTCACCCATTCGGGGCCGACAAAACTGGTGCTTTACTTCACTGGCGCCACCAATATTCTGTACACCTTCGGCGGCCACGCTGTCACCGTGTAAGCCTCTTTAAAATATATATATAATAATATTATTATTTTTGTTTTTTTATTAATTATTTTAATTTTAATTATTATGATAATTATGAAAAGATTAAGGAAAATGATGACAGGGAAATAATGCATGCCATGTGGAAACCCCAGAAGTTTAAGTACATTTACCTGATGGCCACGCTGTACGTTTTCACTTTAACGCTTCCGTCTGCTTCCGCCGTCTACTGGGCTTTTGGCGACGAGCTTCTTAACCATTCCAACGCCTTCTCTCTACTCCCCAAGAATCGCTTCCGTGACGCTGCCGTTATCTTAATGCTCATTCACCAGGTCCGTTCCATTTCCCTGTTTTCTTATGCTTTGACTTTGACTTTTTTTTATTTATTTTCCTCTTTAATTTGTTGTCTTTTAACATTAAACCACAATTTTGGCATTTAAAATTTTAGGGTTTTATATATTTACCCATAATTTTTTATTAATCGAGAATTATGGGACATCGTGGCATACTCAAAAGCCCTAAGAAAGAGGGTTAGATAGAACCTTAGGTATTTTGAAGACACGTTTGTGAGATTCCACGTTCATTGGAGAGGAGAACAAAACATTTTTTTTATAAGGGTGTGAAAATCTCTTTTTAGTAAATACATTTTACAAAATTCAAAGGAATCTCAAAAGGGAAAACTTAAAGAGGACATTATCGGCTAACCACCTTGAGGTGAGTTTGAGCTGTTACAAATAGTATTAAAGCCAAACAGTAGGTGATATGTCGACGAAGAGGTTGAACCCTGAAGGTGATGGACATGAGGCGGTGTGTCAGCAAAGACATTGGGCCCCGAATGGGATGGATTGTGGGATCTCATATTGATTGGAGAAGGGAACAGTGTCAACGCAGACACTAAATTCTGAAGGGGTGGATTGTGAAATCCTACATTGAATAGGGAGGAGAACGAAGATGTGAAAACCTTTCCTAACACGTTTCTTCCTGAAAGGATAAATTCAAAGTATAATATTTATTAGCAGTGTGTTAAAATAGTGTCGCACCCTTTCAAATCCTAATATTTTTATGGAACATGCAGTTCATAACATTTGGGTTTGCATGTACGCCGTTGTACTTCGTGTGGGAGAAAGTGATAGGAATGCACGACACAAAAAGCCTGTGCCTAAGGGCGTTGGTGAGGCTGCCGGTGGTTATCCCAATATGGTTCTTGGCTATTATTTTCCCTTTCTTCGGACCCATCAACTCCGCCGTCGGCGCTCTTTTGGTTAGCTTCACCGTCTACATCATCCCCGCCGTCGCCCATATGCTTACTTACAGAAAAGCCTCCGCCAGACAGGTTTAGTTTAAAATTCAAACTAAAAAAAAAAAAAAAAAAATCATTATATTATTTAATTTATTAATTGTAAATGATCCGATTCCGGCAGAATGCGGCGGAGAAGCCGCCGTTCTTCCTCCCAAGCTGGACGGCGATGTACGTATTGAACAGCTTCATAGTGGTGTGGATCTTCGTAGTCGGGTTCGGGTTCGGCGGGTGGGCCAGCATCACCAACTTCGTACGACAGATCGACTCGTTCGGCCTGTTTGCCAAATGCTATCAGTGCAAGCCGCCCTCCCAGGCCCCTCCGCCGACACATCGTCACTGAGTCAACTCGCTTCACAACTCGACTTTTACTTTGTAACATAACGTCATAATTTTCCTCTTAAAAAAGGCTTGAATTTTCATGTGTGTCTCGGATTTTTGTTCAATTTCATTTAATTTTATCTATTAGTTCTTAGTATAGTTCATTTTAGTCTCTAATTTCCTAAATTATGTGTTTTTTTTTTAATTTTATAATATAAGTTAATGTGCTATGTCTATGTTCTTATTAATATATGAATATTTTCCTTGTTTTCTCTATGTATAAGTGAGGTTGCGAGGACAAAATTGTAATTTCGTTTAAATAAAGATGTGTTCTCAAAATGTTGAATTAAAAAAATATCCTTCAATCATTACTCTTTATTTAAAAAATATCCCTATTTTTTTTAAAAAAATAAAGTTAAATATCAAAAAATACGTTTAATGTTTTAAAATGGTGTCAAATATTCTTTTTGAAAGTATTCGAAAAATATTCTTTTTAAATTTTTGTTAATACCCTTAAAAAAAATATAAAAACTTCAATAAAAATTAAAAAACACATTTAAACTTTTTAAAAAATATAAAAAAATACTTAATAGTTTCACATTTTAAAAATATTTAAATTTTTACAAATAATATTAAAAAATTCGGAGATAATTTATTATTATCGATATATTTTTATTTTTTATAAAGGTAAATTCGTTATTTTTATTTTATTTTATTTTATTTTTTGTTTAAAGGGATTATTGAAACATTTTTAGATTTTTTTAAAGTTTTAGGTTCAACTATATTTATTTTATTAATTAAATGTTTGAGAGTGGTTGCATGAACAAAGAAGGAATTATGATTTTTTTTATATTATAATATATCATTATTAAAAAAAGATTAAATAAAGAAAGAACAATCCTCGAGTATGGGCTTTTAAATTGTGCCCACAAGCATAATGGGCCACATAGTGGGCCCAAGCCTTGAAATTTAAACAAGCCCAATTCATAGCTATTAATTTCTCTTCTATAACGACATGTCGTTGATAAAGAGCGCCAATCTTATATAGTGAAACTTGCCTTCGTGGTTCTTTCACAGGCGCTTGCTCGCTCTGCTTCATCTTCATCCGTCCATGGCTTCTCTTTCTTTCAGACTGCTTCCTCGTTCTTTCTCTATCTCCAAATATGAAACCCTAGGAACGTCTCTGCGTGCTTCTTCTACTGGTCCTCTCGCAATCTCTACAACTTCGTGTCCTTCTTCAATTCCTGCTGGTATGTAGTTGTTAGCTTGATTCAAGTGTTTTCGTTTCTTCTGTTCACTTTCGATCGCTTAATTTCCGTTCTGTGTGTTTCTTTTTCGGTGTATTGTGGCAGAGGCGATAGGAAAACGGAGAAAGGAAAGCGGTTCAAGCACTCTTTCGGAAATGTATGTGCTCATCTACTCTCTTCGTTTTCTTCTATTCTTTTTCTGACTGTGAGTTTCTCTTTTGTCTTCGATTTGTTCTCTTTCGTTTTTTGTTTTGATTTCTTTTCCGGGGGGGTGGAATGATGAGGCAAGGCCTCGGGACAAGACGAAAGGGAGAGGGACGCCGAGAGTACCAACTCCTCCTTCTCCGCCTAGGAAGGTTAAATTTGATGGCGATGAGAAAATCAAGATCGAGATTGATGAGTCTCTTTTCTCTAGATAATCTTGGAGCATTCTAATTCTGTTTATTTGAATGTGTTTTTAAATTCAGAAGGTACTTCCACTTCTTATATTCGCATTATTCTTATATAAAATTTTCAGCCACTCATTAGCTTCTTGAATCTGTTGTTCGTTTTCAGTCTACTCGAAGGATGGTCCCTCTCTCTCTCTCTCGCCTCCTCTTGCTTTTAACCATTTCCGAGGAAGACTCTGAGTTTTGCTGCTTCATAGATAATCTTTGCGTCACTATCAGGCGTTTGTTTCAAAGGGAATATAAGTAATCTTCCTCACTTCGTCTTATCGAAAGCTAGAGTTGAGCTATTTGAGATTAACGTTAGATTCAAAAAGAGTCTACTAGCTCCTTTTGGTTTTACAAGTTTCTTTTCAATTGTCTTAGTTTGGTTTTACAAACAAGCACAATTGCTTGTTCATCTGCAATGATATGAGCGGAGTTTGGGACGATTTATCCATTACTCTCTCTGTAATAGACTAACAGAGATTACCTAGTTTATTGCACATCGTACTTTTAAAAATATAAACGAAGAGTAATTACGACCTTGGATAGACTGTTTCCTATGACAAACAAACGGTGAAGTAATCTTTGCCGGCTTTTGCAAATGATATATTTCTTAATTTGATTTCAGCCGTCTATGTTGCTTTTTATATGTGTTTTGGAGGTTCTAATGTCTCTCTATAGATAGAAAATGTCTTTCCTGATTCATCAGTATCAGCCAAAGCCTTTTCGATAGCTATGTCAGTATCAGAGATAACTGAGGAGGAAGAAGAGGTATCTAAGTTTATTGATCCTGAAGTCCAAAGGGAAAGAATCCGACAGATACTCAAGTACCAGAAATCTGTGTATTCTTCATCTTCATCTTCCTCTTCTTCTATCTCAACCTCGGCATCATCTTCCAGAAGCTGTAGTTTACTAGACTTGATGAAAGCAGGAAACGCTTCTCTCAGGAGATTATTTGACATGCAGCATACTAGTTTGGCCACCTATTTTGATAAGTACAGTGGATCACCCACGATAAAGCCTATACCATTATGGGGCAGTGATTCTGATGTAGAAATCTGTGATGCTTGGGCATCCATCAAGATCGGACCCTCACATGATTCTAGGTCTCTCGGAACTAATTGCACATCAAATGGTGTTTTCATGGACAGAAACACAGGGCTTCGGAATAGCACGGTAAGGGTTAACAAACACAAGTTAACTAGGAAAAAGTCATTTCGGAAGCTACCTGGATTTGGTCTGCTATGGAGAAGCGGAAGATTTAGAGTCCGGATCAGGTGGAGAGGACTTCGAATTATGATATGTGGTAAAATATTCTAATGTTGACTAGAATTGTTTACTAATCTGTGATGTTTAAATTATAAGGAATTTTTGCTCTAGATGTCTTCAGTACAACACCCGTCTCGGCAAATCTCCTTATTATATTGACTAATCTTGAGATCTGTCCATAGGCCCCAGCTCCGGCTAGTGAATTCGACGGTGATGACTGATCATTTCTGCCGTCAAGGTATTTCAATAGAAAGCTAGAATGGGGTCCATTTGGCCCTATTTTGATATTACAGCTGCGTTTTGACCCTAGCTGATCAAACTGATCCTAATCGATCCTGATTTCGTGGTGCTAAAATATTTTCTAGCGGTGCCGCTTGATGCCCCGACAACACACTACCCAGTGTTTGGCTTTGATACCATTTGTAACAGTCCAGTCCTCGCTGGCACACCACCTGTGTCTGGCTCTGATATCATTTGTAACAGTCCAGTTCTCGCTGGCACGCTGACACATCACCTGTGTCTGGCTCTGATATCATTTGTAACAGTCCAGTTCTCGCTGGCACGCTGGCACACCACCTGTGTCTGGCTCTATCATTTGTAACAGTCTAGTTCTTGCTGGCACACCACCTGTGTCTGGCTCTGATATCAATTGTAACAGTCCAGTTCTCGCTGGCACACCACTTGTGTCTGGCTTTGATATCATTTGTAACAGTCCAGTTCTCACTGGCACACCACCTGTGTCTGGCTCTGTTATCATTTGTAACAGTCCAGTTCTCACTGGCACACCACCTGTGTCTGGCTCTGTTATCATTTGTAACAGTTCTCACTGGCACACCACCTGTGTCTGGCTCTGATATCATTTGTAACAGTCTAGTCTTTGTTGGCACATCATCTAGTCCTCCTGGTGGGCCCTCACTGGCACACCACCCAGTGTCTACAGATAATATTTGCTTTGGTCTGTTATATATCGTACCTCATGATTTTTAAAATGCGTCTTTTAGAGAGTTGATTTTTAAAATGCGTCTTTTAGAGAGTGCCACCCAGTGTCTACAGATAATATTTGCTTTGGTCTGTTATATATCGTACCTCATGATTTTTAAAATGCGTCTTTTAGAGAGATTTTCACACTTTGATTGATTTCCCACTTTGATTGATTTCCCTCTTTAATCAACGTGCGACCTCGTAACATGTGAGGCATCTTAGGACGAGTGAATGATAGTGTGACAAAGAGCATCCCTTCTGAGGCATCTTCGAACCTTGATGCTGCTCCAAATGGGCGATTTTGTTGAAAGCATCCCTTTTTTGAAATGCGTTGTGGCAGGAAGTTGTTACTCTTGTTTTAAAACTTCCCGACACACTCCAATCCAATTTTGGCTATGTCATCGTCTGTTAACAGACCCTGCCACCAGATATATTTGTTAAATTTAAGATTTCTCTTCGGTATTTTTAAATACACGGCTAGAGAGAGCTTTCTCTTCTATATTCTTAAAGCTCTCTTCCGTACTTTTAAATGTACTTTCCAATCGATATAGAATCTCACAATTATTTACTAGCAATAAATTTGAAATGTTGCATCCAATCCTATCATAATAAGGGAACATGCGTAAGGAAGCAGAAGCTAAAAAGACTATTTTCATAACTTGAGTAACAAGACAGTAATTGTAGTCGTTGTATGTCCAAGGGGCCAAAAGAACAAGACAGACACGATGGCCAGCAGAAAGGCGCAGTAAGAAATAGGACTGAGTGGACCCAAAAAATTTACAGCCCATATTTTTCAAAAAAAGAAAAAGAAAAAAAGAATAGGAAGAAGAGCTTTTCTTCACCATAAGGCTCCTCGGGAGTTAAGAAGCTTTGTTGCATGCAAAGTTACCAAATTGAAGGGGCGTGCTGGCTGGGTTACAAAATTCGTCTCCAAAACTAACAGTTTGTGGGATCACTATTATTATTATTTTATTATTTTACTATTATTATTCAAGTAATGGAATGGCCATTCTTCTGCTGCTGCCACGAAGCTGCTGCAAGATATTGTGGCCCATGTACTTCATCTTCCCTCGATCGTTTACTTGGAAATGATCTGAACAAATTGTAAAATAATATGGTAAGAATATATATATATATAGGAACCACCCCAAATTACAAGAGGGTTTGTAGTGGGATCTTATAATCCGACCCATCATCCTCAATGACACACCGTCCGTGTTTGGCTCCTAATACCATTTGTAACAGTCCAAATCCAACGCAGTAGATATTATTCTTTTCTTACTTTTCCTTCCAGGCTTGCTATGGGAAAGTTTCTATACCCTAATAAAGAATGCTTTGTTACTCTCCCCAAACGATGTGGGATCTCATAAAATCCTTTTATAATATTCGGGTTTAGTTTTTCAAAATCGTGCTCCTTTACAAACACATTTATTTTTGTTTACTAATCCCAGTAAACTGTTTTTGAAATCATAGCAGCTAAAATTTAAATCAGTAGTTCTAACAAAGAGGAAAACTAAAAAAAATGAAAACCATAGCAATCTAAAAGCAAATGGCTACGAGAATAGAAGTCGCCTAAAATACTAATGGGTGTAACAAAAGAAGGCAGAAGGGAAATGTTAATATGTTACAAATGAAATAAAGACAAGGTTTGCTGCATTACCTTGGGGAACTCAGCCGCTTCTGAACATGCTGCTGCTGCTGCTGATTTGCCGAATCAGAATTGGCACTCCCAGGTTCATCAGAAGCCTGAAAGCGTTTGTCAGTAATCACACAAAATTAAAGAGCCATTTTGCGGAGAAGAAGAACTGAAATGACCCATTAAGTTAAAAAGAAAAAAACTTGTATTCTCATCAATTTTTATTCAGAATGGTCCTCAAGCTAACAATGGATAGAAATAAAAGTTGAAGTGCAGCTACAAAATCAAATCAACTACATGGGAGGTACTTGGATAAGGGGTAGAAACTGGGGATTGACCACCGAGCTCATACCTTTTAATCATTTTCCAGAGGCTTGCATAAGAGGAAGCAGCATTGGGAAAACATGAAGCAGCTCAATTTGCCTTCAGTGTTTCGGTGTCATTGTTCCATCTCGATGCAATGAGATGAAGTAGAAAGGGGGAGGAGGTTGGGGCAGTAACCCCCCATCTGGAAATTACTTTCCTACATACCCTTTATCCAAGCATCACCTATGTTTTTGAAGCAGAAAAATCAAATCATCTATCCAATGGATTACTAGTAATTCGCACCTCGGAGTTGTTCTCTTTATGCGAAACATCTTCCTTCGGCAATTCGTTAACTGCAGGAGCAACAGTGTCCCATAAAAATCCATTTTCGGCTCCAATAGAAAGCTTATCGAGATCTGTATCCACGGGTCCCAAAAGAGGCTTCATATGTGCAGCATACTTATCTGCATTCAGTAAAAACCATGGAGCAATATTTGTTCATAAAAAACAGACATCTCAAGTGTTCCCGGGGAAAAAGAATTTAAAGGATGGGAGTTTTACCTGCCAAATTGTGAAGCGCATTCTCAGCAGCTTGTTGTTGAGCATCTTTCCTTGTCTTACCCAATCCAACACCAATCTTCTCGCCAGTAAACAAAACCTGAACCAAACATTCAGAAAATGAAATCTGCCACATTCTGATATGATTAGGATGGTCAACCACGCTTATTTAATTCCAAAAATGAGAGGAAAAAAAAGGATATCTTTCAGTTTTTATCTACTTCCTACCAAGGCCAATGAATCATTGAAATGAAAAAATGTGAGGAATCAATCCTACTCCACAAGCTCTTGGAGAAAAAGAAAAAAAAAATCTTTTTTTTTCCTTCTGATACAGAAAATATGTACTGTTTTTCTTTAACACAAGGCTGCAAAAACCAAGTTTAATTATTCAAAATACACTCCACTTGAAAATTTTCTCTAAAGACCGTATATTTCACTGACCTCAACTGAAAATTGCAAATCCTTGCTGGTACTGACAACAGTTTTGAACTCAACCTGTACAGTGAGGCAAAGTGAGAATCGAGAAACATGAGGTGAGAAGCAAAACCGTAAAAAAAACCAGCACCCTGTACCTTTGAGCTGCATCTACGACCAATATCTTGTAGAACTCCAATGTATAAAGAAGGGGGCGGAGGTATGGTAACTTTCCCTGCTTCAGTTTGATATTCTTTGTTATTGCTAGTAGCTCGATTTTGAGATATAGCAACTCCTGCTAAAACTTCAGTCAGGTAAGACCACGAAAATAAATAAATAAGAGGGAGAAAACTGTTACATTCTTCACCATAGGCACGTAAAATGTGAACTGGTAGTAGAAAAACCTTGTGAATTGTTGCTAGACCGTGGTTTATCAGCTTTTGAAGCATCAGATTCTTGAACGAGTCCTGAAGATCGACTATTTTGAGGTCCTTTACTGGAGTCGTCATCCACTAATGAACTTCCTTGAACCTGTAATCCGCATGCTGGTAATTGTACGGGCATTCTGGAGAGAATTGGGGGATCACCGAAGTTTGGTATCCTGAGATCTATACCAGGTTTCATTGCAAGGAGTCCTCTCTTCATGTCATGATCAGCAGAGAGATCTCGTCTGATAGGGGCCCCGAGCAAACCAGGCTCTAAAAACAATATGAAGGAACAAATGAATTATATTACCCTCTGGAAAGACCCAAGTCATGTTAAACCACCAAAGAATTCATTATACAACTAAAATTAAAAAAGTAAATTATGGGAAAGTAACAGAATGACAAAATGGAAGTTGGTTTCTCATTTTAAAAGAAAAGGTAGGCAAAGTAAGAATATAGAAGGCCATACTTTGAGAAGGCAGTAAGGTTCTTGAAGATTTTGGTCCAATGACATTCGTATTAAGAGGAGGTGGCAACTGAGAAGTATCTGCTCGAACATCCGTTTGGCTTGTAGTAGGGTTATTGGCCATGTCTATTACATGCTTATCATCCTGAATGTTAAGAGTTATATAAAAAGATCTTCATTACTCATTACACCAATAAAATGGAACATTTGGTCGAACAGCATGAATGGAAAACTCACCGGTTGATTCAGTCTCCTTTCCACTTCGACACCATTTATTCCTTCACAAATTGGAGCATTCACATTCTCATTGGATACAAAGCCAGCTTCCTATCAATAATAAATCAGTGAAACAATTAATAAAAATCCACCAATCCTTTAATGGCAAGGGAGGACATTCTTCATCACAAATACCTCTGACATCAAGTAGCTGCTCACATCAGGAGCAGGAGGTAGATCAGCCACTTCATCTTCATAAGAAATTTCGAGAATCCGTCGCAACAAACTCTCATCAAATTCTCTGTATAAAGATAATTAGATCTGATTAGCCTTCGAAAAACGATAAAGACAAGTGTTCATGTGGAGGTAGGTTGTTCCAGCTATTTACACTTACTTGAAGTAACAACCCCTGACATCGCATGCAACATTCCTTGCCACACAAAGAACAGGGACCACACTTGCTGCCTATTCAAAAGAAATATCACATCATTAAGCACTCGATTAATCTCTATCTTAATTTCTTTTTTTCAAAAATATTGAAAATGGGATGACATTTTCGTACCTCTGCTTGAGGAGCATAGTAAGGCGTAAATGCTGGAACTACATGAACACGCGGTTGGTCTTTGTCTTCCCAAACCTTTGAACGGTCATCAATAACCATGGCCATCTTTGGATGACATGAACCGGATTGGAAGACATTCAGCAAAGATTTCCTAGAACCTGCCAAAGCCCCCCAATTTAAGTTGATGGTTTCAAGTTCTCAAGAAAGAAATGTAAGCAAAACTGCATACTTTTCAATTTACCTGCTATTAAAAGAATTATCTTACAATGCCTGAAAAATATTTTAAATTCAAAGACCTAAACAATTGCAAATTTCTGCTTCACAAGAAGGGTTCGGGTGTTTGCATCAGCAATCCGTTAACATAAGTGAATCTAAAACCCTAATCCTGCTGGTATGTGCCCAGGCACCAATCTATAGAATCAGTAACTTCCAGTTCGAAAAAGGATTATTACCTGATTTAACACAAACAACACGATCAAGAAGCTGTTTTGTTGCAATGAGGTGAGCTTCTGGATCAAGAAGCCTCCACATTTCTAATGCATAATCTCTTTCAGCCATCGTACACACATAAACTTCAAATCGCTTACGACCCCTAGCAATCAAATAGCTTCTTAATTCTTCCCATGCAGGACGTAACCTCACAAGAACACTGGTATCACGAATCTGCAATGAAAATATGACTTTAAAATGATAGAAGATCCCCTAGGTCATTACAATAGGCCAACAGGCTCATCCCAGTCATTATCTCTGTGAATCCATATCAAAAACAGGTTTGTAAGTCACCACAACATCATACGCTTCATTGAAAAGGAAAGATTATGTCTTCATGTTCTTCATATTATTTAAGTTAGGTTGCGATGGTTAAGGTCGAAACATATAAACGTTTTTCTATTCCAAAAGAGAAAATAAGTTGATAAATAAAGACAAACCAGGCTATGGACTCGTATAGTTCTTCTAACCGTTTGGAGATTTAAGTTGGAAGTGTATTCTATTCAGCTTGCTTCCAAGATAACTATTCATTATTTTAGACTCAAAATTTCTCGGTTCTATTCTTCTCTCATTAAATTGGTAAATCGAGATGCAAAGCACAAAATGAATCCAAGACTAATAATAAGGTCTATAAAAAGGGAGGAAAAGGAAAACAATAACAACAATAGATAAAAATTATTGACGCAACACCAGTAAATAAATAGCATCAGAATTAGAGACAACCTCTGGGTTGATTCGAGTAAGGACAATATTCTTGTCCTGCAATCTAATTATAGGACGAACTACTTTCTCGCAGTTGCCATTTAGTGGAGGAACCTCCTCCAGCTGCACCTTGAAAATCCTTCCATTATCATTTACTGTATCGTGCTCAATATACTGTTTCAACAGCGACCGATCATCCATGTACCGCTTGAGTTCAGCAGACATTCCAGATATACGCAATGGATCTGTCTCTCGCCCAATCCAAAGTCGAAGAGCTTCAATTCTATCCTCAAAAGATTTCATAGTGTTTGCCACAATAAGTGTCTCGTCTAGATCAAAAACAATTGAAAGACACCTGAGATTTAGCATTCCTAGACAGGATAGATATAGGCCGCAGGGCACCGCAAAACACCAAAAGCACGGAAAGTTCTTTTGCTTGCTCGGCATTGCAACCAGGTGAATTTCCTCGTCCCCAATCAACACAATTGCCGTCTGTGAGTTTGGATAAGAACATCAAGATCCAAATCACAGACTAACTTCACAATATAGTCTCACTTGAATACGTTTTGTACACTCCAAAGTCAGAGTGAATTTTTCATCATTAAAATAATTAACACAGCTGAACATCAGTATCCATATCACACATGCACAAAAACACGTACATTGTCTCTCATAACAAAACAAAACATTCCAAAAGAAAAGAAAAGAATTAAGAAAATGACTAAGACCTTCAATTCATGGAAGCAGGAGTAGTGAAGCTGGATCAAGTGCGGCTGCTCAACAGGCAAGGAAGATTGTAGCTTAGACCTGAGAGAAAATGAAGAAATTGTCTGAAGAACTGAAAGGGGAGGACATCTCTCACTGGGCGGCGATATGCGGTGGATTCTAATCTCGTTGTTCGGAAACTGAAAATTCTGGTCTGTCGCCGGAATAGCGTCGAGTTCCCCAAGACGCACGTCGCCGTGAAAGACCACCGATTTGAACCCTAAGCGGCTCATTAGGAACAAATTATGGAAAACGTGAAAAGAAATCACAAAGAGCAGAGAGAAAGAGGAAGAGAAAACAGGGGCAAAGTGTGCGAACTTATTCGACAGAGCAGTTGAATGAATATGGCGTCTCTCTATCTCTCTCTCTCTCTATCCTGATTCTCCTCTTCCTATTCCTCTTCTCGTCAGTCTCTCTCTCTCTCTCTCAGCCCCACCACCACTCTCTCCTCCGCTCTCTCTCTCTCTATTCTCCCAATTTCCCCTCCTTTATGGCCTCAGGCCTTTGGTTTCAAACAAATGAAATAAGAGTAATGGGTTCGTATTTATAGGCGTCAAGGTCCAGCTCCTATTTATATGCTGTTAGCAAAGGTATGAAATTACGGGAATGACTACCCTTGCCTCCCTTCTCCAACCCGGCCCGTAATTCTATTATAATAAATTAAAATCTTAAATTAATGAAAATACATTTTAAAATATCTTTAAATTTAAAAAGTCTTAAAAAAAATATTAAATACTTGGTCATTCTCTCAAAAAAAAAAAAAAATCTTTAAAAATGTATTTGAATTTTCAAAAGTTGCATTAATAATACCCTTTATTCGATTATGAAAGTCACACATCCGCTAATTTAGGAAATAATCATAGTTTATAAACTAAGGAATAATATCTTCGTTGGTCTAAGGCCTTTTGGAAAGCCCAAAACAAACCCACGAGAGCTTATTCTCAAAACAGATAATATCATACAATTGTGGAAAGTCTTGTTCGTCTCACACCCTTAAACTTTTTAAAATAACTTTAAAAATACTTTTACTGTTAGCACCACGTTTCACAAATACGCATGAAATTCAAAAGTAACATTAGTAAGTTTTGAGATAATGAATGGTACATTGACGATAAGAATTTTTTGAATTTTTTTTATAAACGTAAAAGTGTCAATGCTGCTTTTAAAGTTTAATCGAAAGTTTAGTAGTATTTTCTTTTTGTTATTTATTCTAAAAAATTATTTTTTAAGGGATAACATTACTTTTAATCGTTCATAAATGTTTCAAAACTATGATTGAAATGAAAATTTACTGCTGTTTTTAGATAAAATTATGATCTAAAACAGGTGTAGTGTGTTCCAGTCTTTAAATTTGTACTTTTTAAGAATAGTTTTGAAATTTGTAAAGCAAATTTTTAACTTCTAAGATATTTTTTAAACAAACGACAAAGTTTAAGAGTACTTACTCAATTTTCGTCTTTTTATCAATGTAGAGCTAATATAGGGAAAGACGTGAACCTCTTGCCATAACGAAAACGTGAATATCTTAATTGACAGTTATGTTCGTGTTCGGTCTCTAAACTAGATTAGAACCCTAATCCTATTGGTTTCTACACCATTCATTTGTTCAAAAAAAAAATATGTTTTAAAAATTTATTATACAACACCCAAAATTAACCAACAAAAAAAAAATAATAATTATTGAGGTAAAATTACCATTTTGATTTTTTTTTATTTCTCTTATTTTAATTTTTTATTATATATATATATATATTGTAGTTTGGCAATATGTTTAAGCATTCTTCCAAATTAGTATTTATAGGTTTAAAATATTAAATTCTATTTGTTTTGAATTGATCAATGTTCTTCAATAGTTTTTTTTTTTTTTTTTTTTTTGGTGGTTACCATATTCAAAATGTATTTTTATTTTTTAATTTAAAGATATTATTGACATTTTTAAATTAAAATATATTTTTATTTTTATTTTTAAAATTAAAAATATTATTGAAATTTAAAAGAGAGAGAGAGAGAGAGAGAGAGAGAGAGAGATTAAGCCTCGAGTCCTTTTCCATTTCTTACACTGATGAACAGAAACGGTCAGCAAGTTGCAGAGAAACATTCACGCGGAATGATTGATCGACTGTTGACTGTCGTCGGAGGGAGAAACAGAATACGCAAACGCCATGTCAACTTCGCCGGAACGCCTCCTTTCTCCTTTCGATGACGGCTCCAGCGGATTCGAACGTCGCCTTTGTCTCAATGATTCAAATTCTTTTCTACCTTCGAAGACGAGTCTGCCGTCGCCGACTCGTCACCGATCTTCGTCAACCAGCCGTTAACCAGGGAGACGACCTGCTGCCGACTTCGCATTCGAATTTCTCGGCCGATGGGGGAATCTCTAGTTTCTCACCGGAGCAGAACGGGAAGGGCTTTGATGGAGATTTTGGCGAATCGGACGGCCCGATCCTTTAATCTCGATGGTGGTGGAGCCGGAGGAAGAATTTCCTTTGAGAGAGGTAGGATTGTTAACACAAGTTTTTGAGATCTGAAATGAATGTTGTGGTGACTAAGAATGGTATGCCAGTGTTTGAGTCACCTACACACTTTTATAAGAAATAATTAGTTCTCCTCTCCAAACGAGTGAGATCTCACAATCTACTCGCCTTGGAGGCCAACATACTCGCTAGCACACCACCTTGTGTCAAGTTCTAATATCGTTTGTACTAGCTCACCACTGACAATTATTATCCGTTTTTATCGGTTACATATCACTGTCGGTCTCACAGTTTTAAATCACGTATGTCGGGGAAAGGTTTCCACGTTTCCACGTTTCCACACCCTTGCAAGAAATTCTTTGTTCCCCTCTTCAGCGAACACGGGATCTCACAATAATATTCCTCGTTCACTCTTCACAAATCTGACCAGATTTGAACTTAATATGACAGCAATATCTAGCAAACCGAGACAAGTTCCATGCTGAAGCTGAGAAGAAGTATTGGAAGACAATTGCAGAACTAATCCCCAATGAGGTTCCAACCATTGAACAAAGGGGGTAAGCAAGACAAGGAGAAGATGCCTGCTACTGTTGTTCTTCAGGTTCTGAAGCCCGGGAAGCCAACCGATCTCTCGAGAACGCGTCAAATACAATACTACCCCTCTTCATAGAGTTTGAGTGTGTTTGATCATCATATTTTATGTTGTTTTCGAATTTGGATCGAAGAATTTGTTGTTTTTCTCAAGAGCTTTGATCTTAAGGCAAAACTACGATGAATTAGTTTTAGCCTTTGCACTTTTTCTTTCAAGTTTAGCCAAAAGAGCTTCTTGATCCTAATTTGCAAGTCATATCTTAGAGTTACATGCCAAGAACATTCAAGCAAGATTGATAATCCTATCTTCATGGAGATTCGAATCTTTGGCCAAGAAACTTGTTTTTTGTTTCGAGAGCTTTGACCTTATCTATGTCGAACCTAATTCTTCCGGTTGAAATCGAATTGCGAATTAGGGTTCATATATTCAAAGGGTTCCAACTCCTATTCACTGAGGTTTTCAAATCACTCGTAATGTTTACATTGCTAGCTAGCCAGAAGAGAAGGAACTCCCTAGGACGATAATATCTCCATGGCAAGGTCATTATCTTCGGTCTCACTGCCATCTAGACGAATGGAACTACTCCATACGCTTGGTGCAGACTTGCCATTGCTGCTAGTAGCAAGGGGAGAGTCTGAAATTCCGATCGTTCCAACTTTTGCAGACCTTGAATTGCCATTGTCCATGGAGGAAGACTGAGCTTTTGTATTCACTGGCCGTACTTTACTCGAAATGCTTCGTGTTATATCCTGTATAAGAAAAAGAGTTCACGTCGAATTACAGATCACAGGATTGAATGAGTCATTGTAATCAAGTACTGGTTGCATATGATTAAGCTTAAGAACAATGGGATGGCTACTTTTGGATTGAAATTAAGCAGGAAGTATGGTTCGTATTTGTAAAGATCATGTTTATCTAATGTAATATTGAATATATGAAGGAAATGGAAGAAAGAGGGGGATGCATACCATGTGCCTCATTGCCATATCCAGTGATTTGTTTGAAAGTGTCCTTCCGAAGCCAGAGATGTCAGCAGAGGACTTGCTGGTGGGATCACCGCTGCTCGGGCGGTAGTCGTCTTGCTTTGGACGGGCAAGCTTTCTCATGTTGACTACCCTTTCAACCATCTTTGTCCCCATGACCACAGGGCTAACCTCATTATCATCAGAGGAACGTATTCTTTGCTTGAATGGAAATACTTTACCACTGTTTGAGCCAAGTTGCTTCGTAGGAGAGCTTGGTTTCTGCCTAGTTTTCCCATTAGACATAGTCCTGCCGGATAATGATTTAGCACTACTCACTGCTACAGGCCTTCCCTTGGTGGCTGAAGCTGGCCCAGCTTCATCAAGTGAAAAATTTGGCACCTCAGAGGGCTTTGAAGGTCTGGTTTTAATGGATGGAAAGGGCCCCCGAGAAGGTCTTGGATTACTAGAACTTCTAGCATTAAACTTCGAGGTCGAAGATGATCGACCATTGGGATGTGATACACTAGACGAACATGTTGGCTTTGATGGACAGCAATTAGGCGTTGCTGATCTAGATGTTTGCTTTGTAGTTCCCATGGATCTTTCAGTTGGTGTTGATGACCGAGCAGTGGTTTTTGCAGGCGTTGAAGACCTCACCAGAGGCGCTGAAGCTTTAGCGTTGACTCGTGAAGTTAGCGTGGATGATCTTGAAGGCTTTGTACTTTTAGTTAATGTTGGCCGTGAAGTTGGTGTCGCAGATCTGGAGGCAGTAGCTGCAGAAGCCTTTGATGATGTTTTTTTATTGCTAGCACATGAAGAATTCAGTTGTCCAGATTGAAAATTCGGATGCTTGGATGCTATATTACTCATTGAGTTAGACTCTTCCTGGATGTTTACTAGCTGCAACCAAAAAGAGTGTAAAGCTGTAAGGTAAGCAAATTGGGAAAATTGAGATTGAACAACTGCAAATTCTACAGTTTTGATTATCCAAAAGAAAGGTCTTTTGGAATCTGATTTCCCTACCATCCACATGCATTGATAAGTATTCGTTTTGCAGCAATTCAGTTGGTTTGTCAAATTTCTTGACAGTTCTTACCTTAGGTTTCAGAGCAGTGGAACGAGAATTCAGCATATCATTCCTATTTGTTGCATTTTTCTGTGATTCTGTCTCCATTGATGGAAAGATTGAGGTCCCAGGTGGTGTGAGGAGCCTGAGAAACAGAAGAGAATGCAATGAATGGCTAATTTGATAACAACGAAACAATTAAAAGCATCATAATTCAAATATATACCATACCCACAACTGCATTCCATTATCCCATGAAAATCTTTCATAATGTTCGAGGGAAGTACGAAGAACACTACATGTGAATAATAAAGGCAGAGGTAACAGAGCTCTGTTTTATTCTCCAAAAAAAAGAAGAAATGGGAATGATAACGCTGACGAAGACGACGTATCAGAACCACATGTAGAAGAAGAAAACAATAACAGGCGCATTATTTAGGTTCGAGAAGGACCAGAAAACTCGGTGAGGTTTTACTGTTTACATCCTAATGCTTAATGAATTCTTGAAGTTATTTGAAAAAGGCATCCATTGATGAAAAACATTCGACCCTACTGTACCAATCAATGCTACTCCTAAATTGGATATTATATGCTTCGTATTTAAATTTCATTTACAACAAATGGAAAAGGAAAGCTAATTCATCACTGAGACATGAAATCGGTGTGAATGTAATTTACTTACCAGTCATAATCAGATTTTTCATTTTCTGAATCCATAAAATCCTCCGTTTTGATCTTCCGCGGTGGAACAGGTGAAACAAAATTCTTGGAGATGGGAGAACATTCACCATCATTATTAGGTTCTGCAATATACGAATCAGAAAATGCCAAATCTTCTAAAAAGCCGACTGAAACCTAAACTTCGAAATTTCTAAAACGGCGGGAAGGAAAAATGTCTGACCGGAACTCGAAAACGAGACGGTTTCTGAATTAGGATCAAGATCCTCCGTATAGCTCCTGTGCAGCAGATTCTCACTATCCATTTCCTTCTCAACCGTTCGCATATCGAACAACATTGGGAGCTCTGCGTCCGTCTCGTCTGTAAACATTCCAGATATTCTAACGAAGAACAAGCTAAGTACGATCCCGTCGGTTCTTTCTCCGAAACTCAGGTCCGAATCTGAGCATTGATCAAACACCTTACGTTTAGACGAACAAGCTAAAACCTCAGGTCAGAAACAAAATCACACAGTAACTTCGCTCCTCTTCTATACATTGACAAAACCAACAGATCTGACTAAAACGCAACGAGTCGAATACAAGAGAGATAATTACAACCATAGACTAATTACTTCACATGAATCATAGCAATCGAAGAACAGTGATTACCATTTCTCGACGCCGGCGATGCTCCGGTGAAGATTCGATCGGAAAATTGTATATACAGTCTTGAGCAGTGAAGAGCAAGAAAATGGGAATGGAGAGCTGAAGAGTTTGCAAGGGAGATTTACAGAAGAACTGGTTTTCTGTGAGTCTTCTTTGCATAGGTTTTTGCAGTATCTCGCTAACTCAGCACTCCACAGCTTCGCCCCCCATGTGGCCGTTCAAGTAATTTAAAAATAATAATTAAAAAAAAAAAAACTGATTTTGAATTATTTCACTAAATTTATTAGCTCTGCACTCCATTGAATCAATTAATTTTATTTATATTTTATATGTTTAACGAAATTCATATAATTTATCCGTTGGAATAAGTATTATATAATTATGGTTCAATTTATTGAGAAGGATAATTAGTGTCGTTGAGTTGATTACTAGATTTATATAAATTAAGAATGAATTTCAAAATTTGAAGTTATTAATAATATAATAATGAAAGAGAGAGGTAAATTATTGGGAAGAAATTCAAACTTGGAAACGAAATGATTCTCAAATTTAAACGTGGGCCGTTGGATTCCTCGGGTGAAGCAAATTTGTTGATCGGACGAACGGTGGATGTTTTGTCCGAATATTTTTGAATTAATGGGCCCTAAAGTGGGCCTCGAGAATCGTGTGGTTTTCAAATTGGGTCTTTGCCTCCTTCATCCACCACGTGGACCCCACTCCTGAATTATGGAAGCTTTGAGTTTCAATGATTGGCTCTCCAATTCTTTTTATATTTTATATTTAATATATTTGAGAAAATGCTTCAAGTTTAAAGTTAAAAAATCCTATTATAATTATTTTATTCTTAATTACAAACCTACAATTATTCAGAAAAAAATATATTAACTTAGCATAGGGAAGTTTTGAGTAAATCGAGAAGGAAAACGGGTGCTTCGAGAACTGCACGATCAACCCATTTTTCTATTAGAATTGTACATCTTGTAATAGGATTTTGTTTTGTATTTAATATTGGTATTGTTTACTTTCACTTAGTTTAAATTTTAGTCTGAGTTTCGAAACTTCAAAAATCGGGCCATAACAAATTGGTATGAACCCTTATTATAGCCGAACTTCACCTCAACATTTCAAAATTTTCGATATTTCTATAGAGATCATAAAATTGAAACGACAAAATATTACTACAAAAATTGCAATAATAAATGAACCGAGACAAAGTCTATAAAGTTGAATAAGAAAGGAGCATGCATTGTTCATTCCAGCATCCTAAAAATTATTATTCATTTAATTTAAATTTGAAAGTCAATGAATTGGAAAAGGAAGGTTGTTCTTGTGCTACTAGCCAAAACTGCAGTGGCAGTGTACCAAAAAGCTTAAGAAAGAGCTAAATGGCAATAATAAGATGGAATCAAAGAAAAAGGGGATGTGAGAAGGAGAAAGAAGGTCTTATCTACTTCCAAACTCGACAGCAGATCAAGCATCGTCGCCATCGCTTCCTCCTGCAAGCTGCGGATCATGGCTTGCTAAGTAGCTGTTTCCATCAGGACCCAACACCTTCAACCTGCAAAGTTTTTCCCAAAGACCAAAAAGAAGTCAAGAACTGTGTTCATGGCGATACAAAGGTGGAATCTTCACATAATTTACAGAGATTGATGGATCATAATGTTATCTAAATTTGATATTTGATGACTATCAACAACGTAATCGATGCATTAACGTTTAAACATTGATTCAAAGATTTATAATATAAAAACTACAAAGTATATTGTCAACATGAATATAGTAATCCTCTTTGGGCTTTCCCTTTCGGGCTTCCCCTCAAAACATAGGAAGAGGTTTCTACATCCTTATAAGGAATGTTTCGTTCACCTCTCCAACCAATGTGGGATTTCACAATTCATCCCCTTGAGGACCGAATGTCCTCGCTAGCTCTGATACCATTTGTAATAGCCGAAGCTCACCGCTAGCAGATATTGTCCTCTTTGGTTTTCCCTTTCAGGTTTCTCCTCAAAGTTTTAAAACTAGTAAGAGGTTTCCACATCTTTATAATAAATGTTTTGTTGCCATCTCCAATTTATGTGGGATCTCACAAATATAGTTCAATTGATTTAAGCATATATCCCTGAAAGAGATTAGAGGTTTGAACTCTCGAACTCGAACTAAAAAACGCTATCAAGTATAGTGGCCTCACATTTCAAGGATATATTTCCCTTCCTTGTACTTTTGGGATTTGTCATGTGCAATCTCCTGGAATCGATAGAGGTATCAGTAAAAGGTTTGAAAATCAAAAGGTAAAAAAAGAAAGCAAGAAAGAAACAGAAGATCTTACATATTTCCAACCAAGAATTGAGCCACAACCAACACAAAATATGTCAACAACAGTGTGCAATCCTGTGATCAACATCCGCTTTTCTAGTTCTCCAACTGTGACATTGACACTGCGATGCATTATAGAAATCAAAAAAGTTGGTGGAAAGTTTAATGAGTATGACAATATCCTGTATGCAACAATGTAAGGGCAGCTATGAACTATCCAATTTAATTCCTATGTGGGTATCATCCACAAGAATCCAGAAACAAAATATAATGGGTGAAGCACAGGCAGTAGATACCAGCATCATTTTTTTGTTCGACAGATCGTGCTTCTACGATCGACAATGAACTAATACTGTTAATTAGCTCATAGCATGTCGGGCTGCGGTTAGTTAAGTTTACAATAAACTACTAAGAATGACCAGTATCCCATTCCAACAGGAAAGGCTTAAATGAGAACAGGACAACGGAACAACAGAAGCATGAATCATAGAAAACGAAGTACGCATCCGAAGAAGTAGGCAAATAATTCGATGAACAAAAGCAGCAGTATATTCTCGTTCCAGCTTAAGCACCTGATCTACCATAAACATTAAACATTTTGTTTTTCACTTGGAAATAGGACTATTATATAAACGTCCAGGATTCCAGTGAATCAAGATGCCAAATGTTATGCTTCTTTTAAAATGATGATCCTAATTTTCATAGAGAAAAAAAATGAAAGAATACAAAAGGTAAAAAAAAAAATAATAATAAAGCCCCAAAACAAAAGGAGTCGAACTGAAACAAGGGGCTCCAATCAAGTAAAGACCTAAAGGATAACTACAGAAAGCGGAGGACCAAAGCATAAACTGACAAGAGGCCTTAAAACTCCCAATGTTATCATAAACACCAAAGAGTAGACTCACATGTTATTAAACAAGTACGCCTTCCCATGCCTGCAATGAAAAGTCTGAAACAAAAGCAAAGCAGAATTCTGTTAGTATATCCATGTATCTTTCTGATACTATAATATGCATGTGTAAAAAAAAGATTAAGGATGCAAATATGTGAGATCCCACATCGATTAGTGAGGAGAGCGAGTGCCAGTGAGGACACTAGCCTTGAAGGGGGTGGATTATGAGATCTCAAATCAGTTGGAGAGGGGAACAAATCATTATTTATAAGGGTGTGAAAACCTCTCCCTAGTAAACACGTTTTAAAAACTTCAAAGGAAAACCCGAAAGGGAAAGCTCAAAGAGGACAATATCTTCTAGCAGTGAGCTTGGGCCGCTACAAAATATAAAAGTAAAAGTTCTCGAGACCGAATTTTGTTGTTATTATTATGATGTAGTTGTGAGATTGAAAAAGCATAGCATCTATCATGAATGTCAAGTGTGGGATTCACTGATATAGGTAGGGCCTTTAGCATCTCAAAATAAGGAGCAATCTAGTGCTCGACATAAAGATACCAATGCTGAAATCAGCAAACCATTTTATACAATAAAAACAAGTTCTAAAAGCACATCAGCAGCCGCATAAAGATTCTAATACATGTGAATTAGAAAAAGCCACAAACGACCAAACATATTCAATAGAAAAAAGTCTAAAATTTTTACCACTCATATAAGAAAAATTACTTGGAATCTACAAGAAATTATATGGGTGGATGGAGTCATCTTCAGGAAAAGGGAGTATTGTAAAGGGCAGTCGTACGAATACTGAAATGAGAATGCAATTAGAATTCCTATTTATTAGAAACCACGACTCTCCACAATGGTATGATATCGTCCACTCTGAGCATAAACTTTAATGGCTTTGCTTTTGGTTTCTCCAAAAGCCTCATACCAATGGAGATGTATTCCTTACTTATAAACTTTTATCAACCCCTTAATTAGCTAATGTGGGACCCCTCCCAACAATCTTCAACACTGTTAGCACTATTCATGCACCTAATACTTCTGATAAGTATGATAAAATCGATCACCATATGCGCAACAAATCCTATCGTTAAATGTACAAGGCAAATCTGTGATGTTCTAAATCACTCGATGAATGCAGAATTAATTGAAGAAAGAAACAGAACAACCCAGGCAGCAAATTAAGCACTACAAGCAAAAGACTAAGACAGGATTAAGGATTAAGGATTAAACAAAGAACAATTTTCTGATAGTTCCTAGTTTATAAACGTAAGCTAAAAGGTATAAGGAGCATTCAAAAGCGAGGAATCAAAATTCTCAAAACGGATGCGTGGTCCAAAGCATTGAATCAATCTTTTAGAGCATTAAAGACTCTTTTTCCTATAGATACCGATTTCCTTTTACCAAAATAAACACTCGAAACAAACAGTTTACTCACTGGTTAGCCTCCATCAAACACAACTCAATAACAATATCAACACAATAGAACAAAATATCAGCAAAAAGATCAAATGTGCTACTCAAATGTGCATGTGGAATAGAGTAATTGAATTAGATACCCTTGAAATTATGTCTTTCTGAAGGGCGAGATGAGTTTTACAGTGTTTGCAACTATAAAAATTTCCTTCCAGAGTTGTCAAAAGTAGCCTTCCCATCTCTTCTCCTTGCAGCAATATCTCTACCAATCAGCTTCTGTTCGAAGAGAAACAAGTATACAAGAATCGGAAAAACAAAGAAAAATTACTAGCAATCGATCTACTGAAGAAGAACAATAATAACAAGACAAAGATCGGCATGATCAACCTTACAAAGAAAATTCTGGGAAGGCTGAAACTGAGGAAAAAGAGGAAGTGGAATCGGAATCCGATGATCGTCGCTGGTCACAAATGGATTCAACGAGTAATCGAGAAAAAAATAATTCGATCAATACCAGTTTCCATGAAGTCGAAAACGACGTACGAACTTGAAATTCAATTAGCTATTTATATGATATCTTTTGTGAATTAATCCTCCAAAACAATGCGTACTTTTCGTGATCAGATTTCCGTCGACGAGAATTTATATTCATAATTTATTATTATTATTCAAATTAATAAATCTCTAAAATTTTATATCCAAAAATATTTTAGAAATTAAAAAATTGCTCTAAATAGTTTCATAGTTCATTAATTTTTTTATTAAACCCTCCTTGTTTGTACGTATATGATAGCTTATAATATATAAATCATAAATACATTTTATTGTAATTAATTTTTTAATTCACTAGCGAAGATTAGAACCTCTAATTTTTTTGATTTAGTATATACGTCTATCGATAAATTCCATAAGATTTATATTATATAAGCTAAATTTTAATATTTAATAGAGACAATAATTTTAAACTATAGAAAAACATAATTAAATATAATTAACTATAAAATCTAAAGTGAGGGACATGACTGAGAGATGCAACAATTAATCGTAGGTCGGATACGATATTAACTATTATATTTGTATGATCACGATTCATTTATATATCCCCCATTTGCTTGGACGTCACATCCACATGGTAAATTATGTGATTAAACTTTAATTTTGGATAGAAATAGTTATTTCTTTATTTTCAAAATGCAAAATAATTTTATTATTTAGCAAAATTAAATTAATAATATTTTTGTTTTGTATGGTAGAAGACATTATTAATTAATATATAATTTCACATATGAACCTTCAAAGCAAAGTAGTTACATCTCACGATCACATTACTACTCAATCGAGTTTGGAAGACAGCAATCGACCCATAAACTCGAATCGAATCTCGAAGCAACAACGTACTTACTTACAACTCAAGATCATATAACTCGGTCAAGTTTTGAAGACAACAATGAACACATAAACTCGAGAGTTCAAGAGGAGAAGTTGTCAATGATGGTGGTGTGGAGTGGGTCGCTGAGGTGGGTGGCCCAGTTGTTGAGGGGGCCTTTGCCAGTGACAGCAGCCTGAACCGCGAAGCCTAGGAAGGCAACCATGGCTAGGCGAGCGTGCTTGATCTCCGCCAATTGTAGGACCGCTTTCTTCTCGGGATCCTCGGCTAGGCCCAAGGGGTCGAAGAACTTGCCTCCCGGGTACAGCCTCTTCTCCGGGTCCAGCTCGGCGTTCCTTTGAAACTCGATGTATCCGATCACCAGAACCTCGATCCAGATCAGCGTGGTCAGGGAGAAGGGCAGCGGCTGCCCAAGGTACGACGAACCTTCCACTAATTCTACCTGCATATTTTATATAAATTTTTAAATACTTTTTATTACAATTTTAAACTTTTAATTTTTTTTTTATTAAATCTAAAAAAAAAATTAATGTCTCAAATTTTTAATACATTTATAAATTTAGGAAACTATGGAATATTAAATTAAATCACCAATTTTTAATCTCTAAATTTCACGACAATTTAGAACTTAAATTTTAAAATTTATAAACATATTTAGTGATTTTTAAATCAATTTTTACCATAAAAATTAAATTATTTAGTACGTAAATGCGAGTTAATTATAATTTTTAGTCTCTAAATTTCACGATAAATTATTATTATTTTTAAATTTGTAACAATTTAATTCTATGGATAAATTTCATAAAAAATTAAAGGTTAATTATTTAGATTTATTAATCAATTTTTGACCAATTAAATTATTAAAAATTGAAAATATAAAATTAAATGAGAATAAATTGTTAATTCTAAGAATATATATAATAAAAAAAATATCTTTAAATCAGGTGAATGGCCAACTAAATATAAAAGAAGAGAGACTAATTTCTCCTTAATTTTTTTAAAAAATAATTCACTATTATAAAAAAGGATAAATAAAAGCTTTTAAAAAAATTAAACCAGTCATATATTTATTTTATATAAAATAAAAATGAATCAAAATTGAAAGGACTAAATTAATATTATATTACTAATTGAAAGAAAAAATGCAAAAAAAAAAAAAAGATAAAAAGAAAAAAAGAAACTCACCTTTCCGGCGTCTTGCCAAGTGATACCAGTGAGGCCTTCAACGGCGAGAGCGCCGAGTGTGGCCAACATCGCCCATCTTCCATGGATCAGCTCGCACTCACGGAATCTCTGCAATCCAAAAACCTCCGAGTACGGCTGAAACGGCGTCGATTTCACGTCCGCGTTCTCAAATCTCGTCCCGATTATATCTCCCGCCACATTCTTCGCCAAGTTCTGGTCCAACGAGTCCAAATCGTACTGCAAATACTCTGCCGGTTTCCCCAGCCCGAACGGATCGAATCCGTAGTCGCCAACCAAGCTTCCGTCCAGCCATTCCGGGGCCTTGGCTCCCGGAAACCACAGTGGACGGTCGGATATCGTCTTCGACGATGGCGATTTCTTTGCCGGAGCTTTTTTCTTACCGAATCCGAATCGGGCTTGGACTCGGCCGGAACTCGGCCGCACGTCAACGAGGCGTGTTCCGATGAAGGAGGAGGTTGCGGCGGCGGTGGCGGTGGCCATTGCGACGATGAGTTGAGAGGGGAATTGAAGAGTGTGAGATGGGATTTGGGATTCTGGTTGGGTTGTTATGTGGCTGAGAGAGGGGGCTTGTGATCGGCAAGAGCCACATAATCTGTTGCGTGGTTTTATATCCGTTGGATTATTGGATGAACGCATCTGACGGCTTGTGTGCGTCCTAGCCTTATCTCTGCCTTATCCTGTCGTACTGGAACGGTGGGGTCAATGCGTCGTCGTTTCACTTGATTTTGTGTCGCAGATTTGTGGTTGAGGTTCCCATGGGGGGAAAATCTTTGATATTTAATTTAATAAAAATAATAATATTCAATTTTACGAAATTACACCACAAATTCAATATTATTTTTTTTAACTAAAAAATCAATTTATAACTCTATCAATTTGATTCACTTATAAAAATTTTAAATTTAAATTGATACATTTTAGTTTGAGGTTTTAAAATATACAATCTAAAAATTTCTTTTATCAAAAAATGCATTTAAATTCTAAAAATAAAAATAATTTTAATTAAAAAAAAACTTAGAGTGTTTTAATTTTAAAAAAATTTAAAACAAAAAAAAAATCAAATATTAAAAAATATAGCCTTAAAATTTTGAAGGGTTAAAAAATAATTTGTGTAGCTCTCGTCAAAGTAATAATTTATAATTTATTTTAAAAATTTTAATATGTTATCTCGTTGTAATAATTAAACAATTTTGTTCAAACTTAATATGATTTCTTTAGTAGGTTGATTGATAGAGAGGTTAGAACCAAATGTAATATAAATTTGAATGGTTACATGATAAAAATAATTGTCATGATCGAAACTTATGCATACCTCATGCATAACTAAGTATTCACGTGCATTTGGGATACTTCACCAATATGATGTGTATGGACGCGTACAAGATGATATGTGATTTATGACATCATGTTTACCATGATGTAATGACGTTTATTTCTCTCTATCGTGTTCGACATTGAGTTCATCAGCGAGTGCTCGATTGACGAGCTAGACACAGGGGATGTGCGAGCCTACCCGGTGGACTCATGCTCACACGCGTGATTCGCCTGTAGAGAAGTACTATACATCCAAATTTGCTTGAACTAAAAAGTTGCTAAAGGCCAAATATGCTAGGTTAAAAAGATAGATCTCAACATGTTGCATGCGTTTGTATTTCCTAACCACAAAAGTAGGATTATTAACTGAGTCATGTGCTACTCTTACATTTTAAATAAATGTAAGATACTCTTGTATGGATAAGAGTGACATTACTATAAACGTCATAAAATCTTGTGTTATGGTAGTTGCATTTTGTAGCTTTATTTTTCTTACTAAAGTAATTGAGATTTACAAAATTTTAATTATAAATAAAAAGTAATAATTAATTATACATTTTATTTACAAAAAAATAAAAATAAAAACTTAAAACAAACACAAACACAAGCCTCCAGGATTCGAGCCATGCAGCGGTGATAGAAGATAGGATAGAGAGGAGCAGGGCAGTGGCGATACCGATTGCGGCGGCATACTTTCCTCTATGTCGACTAAAAAAGATCGCTGCAGAAACCATGTAGCTGCCAAACAAGCGGTGGACAAAACGACGCCGCCGCCGCACATTATCACCGTCAGCCAAGCTGGGACCAGTCGCAGAATGATTTTGGTTTTGATATTATATACTTTAGCCCATTAACCCATACAGAACTTAAATTTCACAGGGAGATAGATTTTTATATCTTTATAAAAAGAATATTTTGTTTTCATCTAGACGTGAGGTGTGCAAACCTTTTCGTAGCAAACACGTTTTTAAATCATAAGATTAATAACGATATGTAACGTGTCAAAACAGATAATATTATAGTTGCTCTCTCCAACCATTTGGTCTATTGTATGTTATGGTAATAACATATCTGGGAGATTAGATATTACCATTTAATTTAAATTACATTTGATGACATCAATATTCTCCTATAACATAATCACGTTCCCAGGTCACTTTAGGAATTTTCATGATTGAGCCACCAAAAGAAACGTGTATCAATTTTCATTTTCTTTAAGTATTTCTTAATTATTCTATTTTTGATATCGCTCTCATTTACTCTGGTGTCACAATTAAACATTTATTATTAAATGTGAATAATTATTTACAAATTTTAATTACTAGTTAAATAATAATTTAATTACAACTCACTAAAGAGAAAAAAAAAGAAGAAGTAAAATTGGGCATTTAAAAAGATTAAATGTTGAAGATGTTTATTTAAAAAAATTTAAAAAGACTTCAGAGATTTTATTGGTGAGATAAATCATGACATTAATAATATTATATGCAAAGATACGTTGGGTTTTGTGCGCGCATGCAGGCTTGCAATGGGCCTGCCTTTTCCTTCTTCTATTTCCTCTATATTAAGCTTGGATTAAAATGTATTTCAATTTATTTAAATATTTTATTATTTTTTATTTTTATTTGTTTTTAGTTTTTAAAAACTAAATTATTAAAATTTTTTATATCAGTCACTTAATTATTTAAATATAAAAAATTATTTTTTAACAAAAAAAAATGTAATTAAAAGATTTAATTACTGTTTTAATCCATAATTTTATCTTTATACTTCTGTAAAATTTATTAAGATAAGAATAAAAAATGAAAAAAAGGTTAAAAATAAATATTTTAAAATTATAGGGAAAGATAAAAGAAAGTGGACCAAAAATATATTTAAATATATTTAATATTAATGGATTAAAAAAAATGGTGAGGGTGTGGTTGATAAAGGAGTATTGACGGTGGAAAGAATCGACATTCCATTGTCATGGGTGAGATGGGACCCACCCATAATTTGTATAGAATATTGTCACGTCATCAGCCGCAAACTCATGCGAGCTTAAATAAAGACACGTGGCATGCGAATAGATTTTATTCAATAGCACAAATTTCCACGTCAGCATCGCTATTCCCCTCACGCTCTGCCCTACCACTACCACTATCACCTTATCTTCTGTTTGGACCTACATTTCCCATAATACCCTTTCTGCCATTATCTTCTGTTCCTATCTCTCCCTATTTCATTTATTTCTATGATGGTTATATATATATATATATATATATATATATTATAGTAAACGAAAAAATGAAAAAATAATGGACGCTATAACGGCTCGTTTCTCTCTTCGATCAACGTGGGACTTTACGATCCACTCTATTGGGGCCAACGTCATCACTGATCTATTATCTTATGCTTGACTTTGATACCATTTGTAATAGCTAAAACTCATTACTAGCAAATATTGTTATCTTTGTATTTTTACTTTCAAGTTTTCTCTCAGTTTAAAACGCGAATGTTATGAGGTTTCCACTTCTTGTTGTCCGATAGTTATATACTGTAAGTCATTGTTGTTGCCTTTTTTCTTGCATCACATATAACACAAATTTCAATATTTCGAAATTTCTCTGCTCTCATTTTCTAAAACTTTCTTCTTCAATCGGGGTTAGAGGCTCACATACGTCGTTTGACGATAGGCGACGCAAGAATAAATTGGCTTAACTCACCTGTTGCTGAGAAATGAGTGCCGCACAACTATAAATCCGCTGATATCAAAAGTGTATTTATTTATATTTTCATAGGGTGCAGAAGCAATAGAGAGGAGGCATAGGCAATAAAGGAGGCATGAGGGGCATTATGGGAAATGAAAATAAATTAAAAGAAGTACTTGAGAGGAGAAACCAATGCAATCCTTAATTATTTTAGGCCCAGAAGTCCATCCTACTTGTGATTAAATTGATTTTTTTTAATTTATTTTAAAATCTATTTAAAGCATAATTTTATTGGTAAATAAATAAATAATTTAATCTCATTTCGTGCACCCATTTCTTAAATTAGATATTATTTAATGTAATTACTTTTACTATTATTACCGCAACACCATAATTAACGGGTACTACAATTTTGTAATGGTCCAACCATTTTATTTTATATAATATATATAAAATCACTATTTTATTTATTGGAAAGAGTTAAAGTTAGAGAAAATTACATATTTAAGTTTCTGAATTTTAAAATTCTCCATAAATCAAACTTGAAGGACTAAAATGTAATTTTACTTTTCTTTTCGTATCCTTTTTTATTTATGAAATCGCCAAGCTCTATAGAGTCTCCTCTACCTTACTGCACTTCACGCTTACTGAGAAAATCCGACCTCCACTCCCCCACCATGGACACTCCATAAAATACAGAGCAGAGCCAGAGGGAGAGAGAGATCAGCCCCTAAATTTCTTGTCGGGAGCTTATGATGAACGGCCATCACTTTGTTTCGCCGGCAAAATCCTCCCAGGTTAATGTGCTTTCTCAGCGATCTGCTTGTTTTTGATTCTCACTGCTTTTTATTATGTTTTTTTTTAGGGTTCCTTTCCATAATTCTGCGCTCTATTTGCCGATTCTATTCCAAGGGAATTGCATCGGTTGTGTGTGTTTTTGTCTTATTGCTTTTATCGTTCTGTAGTTTGGAATTTAATTTTGGGCTTAGTTTTGGAAGTGAAGGCTGTGTGATTGAAGTTTGGATCCGACCGAGTATGTTTGCTTTATTGGTCGATTCTGTAGGCAGATCGTGCTTGAATACTTTATTCGCGTTGTGATTCTGATTCTGATTGTTATAAAGACCGATTTTCGGTGTTCAAAAGAAAACGAATAATAATGGACGAATCTCGTCTGCTTCCTTTACTGAATAGCATAATCTAATTTTGTTGGAGTATTGTAATTGTATTTTTTTTATATCTCTAGGAAATTTCTCCTTCGATCTGTTTCCAGTGATATATTTTCTTGGACTTTCAATTTTTTTTTTCTGTTTCATTCCTAACTTCATTTCTTGCCATCTCAATATAGAAACCTTGGTATTCAGGTAGTGTGGAGTGCAGGATTACAAAGACGCGTGATGGTAACTAATACCGGTACTCCTAATGAACCGAGATAAGATAATGGCGTCTGCAAGCCTAGGAAATGGGGGAGTTGGCAGTTCTAGGTCTATCAATGGCTTCAAGGGTTCATCTAGTTCAGTTGACTGGCTTGGGAGAGAGATTCTTGAGATGAGGCTAAGGGATAAGGCAGATACTGATGAGGACAGAGTAAGCTTTTATATTTTCTAGCTCAATTGCTGACAGTTTAATGAAACTTTTGCGATCTCTTATAATAGTGACCAGAAGCTTTAGCCAATTTATTCAGTCTTGACGACAGCATGGCACCTTTGCTTCCACCTTTTTTTTTTGGCATTTTTATGATTTCATTTCTGTAGGATAGTGAGCCAGATATCATTGATGGAGTGGGTGCTGAAGCAGGGCATGTGATAAGAACCACTATCTGTGGTCGCAATGGTCAATCTAAGCAGGTCTGAGGCAAAAATGTTACATGTAGCATTTGATTTTGATAATTGATAACAGTGTCTTAATTGTTCTATGACATATTCTTTGTGTTGGCATGCCAGACTATCAGTTACATTGCAGAACATGTAGTTGGAACTGGTTCTTTTGGTGTTGTCTTTCAAGTAAGTATTAGTGGCATGTAATGCTTATTCTTTGTTTCTTCCCTTTGATATCGTTGTTGAAAAATTGAGATAAACTGGTCACTTTTGATAGGCAAAATGTAGAGAAACTGGAGAAATTGTTGCAATCAAGAAGGTTCTTCAAGACAAACGATACAAGAACAGGGAGCTGCAGATTATGCAAATGTTGGATCACCCAAATATTGTTTCCCTAAAGCATTGTTTCTTTTCAACAACAGACAAAGAAGAGCTCTATTTAAACCTTGTGCTTGAATTTGTTCCTGAAACTGTCAACCGAATTGCTAGGAACTACAGCAGGATCAGTCAGCGAATGCCCTTAATATATGTTAAACTTTATACCTATCAGGTATTTACCAGATAATAATTCGTAGTAGATTTGAACTTTTGCTCTCTACACCTCCTTGTGGTATTCACAAGAGAGTTTCAATAATTGAACTTCATGAATGAAGGTATGAGTTACGGTAGTTGTGAATTGCGATTGTATAATTTGAAGCAGTTTTGGTTAGTTTAGTTCTGTTGTAGTATAGACAATGATCATATTTACACTCCTCTTAGTGGAAAGGCTCTTGTTCCATTCTCTTATCGAATTGTTACTATATCAATTTCTATTTAAGGTTTCTGCTTATGTGTTTGGGCTTATGGTATAATAAGAAGCACAAGCATGTGCTTTTGCATGTCACAATGTTACAAGCATCACATTTTGGTTTCTATTTCAACATTATGTGGATTTTACTGTTTGGTAATTATGCTATTAGTGACTTATGATCATTTGGCGGTTATGTTGCAGATATGTAGGGCACTGGCTTACTTACATAATTGCATTGGTATCTGTCACCGAGATATCAAACCTCAAAACTTACTTGTAAGAATTTTCTTTCACAAGTATTAGGTTTACATGTAAGACCTATTGTATAGGAGCTTAGCATAATGATTTATAAGCTATGATATTGTTCATAATTGTTTTTTGAGTACTTGTGTGTTTTGTGTTGCCACCTTATGAAAAAAAAAAAACTCTAATGTGGGGTTCAGAGCTTCTCACATCACTTTGGGGCTAGGTTTTTGAGGATATTCCTTTATTTTACTGATTCATAATTGAGTTCCAACTGTCTTATCTCATACATTTATTTTTTCTGCGTTGGGGGTAGTTTTCTCGCTTTGCATCTTTTAATTTTATGATGGAAGTATTATTTTGCTTTCCAAAAACATTAAACACGAGAAATGAAACATGGTGGAATTTTAATGATTGTGTGGGTTACCAGTGCTATGAGTTTTGGTACTGAAGAATTTCTACGTTACTTGATTGAATTAGTTACACATATTATTTGTAAAGACAAGAATATTTTGCTTGGTGGTTAACTTGACTTAAAGTGGAAGGTTCTACGGGATGCATCCCAATGCTATTGCTATCAGCACATAATTTTGTTCTGATCCTGTGACTGTTACTTTCCATACGAGGAGCTGACTCTTGTAGTAACTTCTGGTCAGCCATAAAATTTGGCTTCAAGTCTTGTAATGTCTATATTTTCACCTATTATACAAATTTCATGAATATTTGATTGCCTGGGGTATTAGGATTAATGTTATTAGTAGAATGATCTCACGTATTTCTGTCCATTATTTGTTTTCTTCTTTTAGCTTTGACTAAATGAAACTAAAAAGGAAAACGGAAATGGATTTGCAAAAATATATCTGAGTAATGCCTCAAGAGGATCCTTCTCATTTCCAGGTGAATCCACATACACATCAGCTCAAAATTTGCGACTTTGGGAGTGCGAAAGTCTTGGTAAGTAGCTTTTGAACCTGTTATAGAGTGGAGGTATGTTCTCTTTTTTCTTCTGAATGTAATTAATTATGTTTGCTATTTGTTCAGGTTAAAGGGGAACCTAATGTTTCATACATCTGCTCAAGATACTACCGTGCCCCAGAACTCATATTTGGTGCCACTGAGTACACTACTGCCATTGATATATGGTCAACAGGATGTGTGATGGCTGAGCTACTTCTAGGAAAGGTGGTGTACAGGATAACTATATGGACATTGCGCCTGTTTTATTCACGATACTGATGATTCTGATAACTTTTTCAGCCCCTTTTTCCTGGTGAAAGTGGAGTTGACCAACTAGTTGAGATTATCAAGGTCAATTCATCGATTTATTTCCCACTTTTAATTTTTTTTCTTTTTTTCCTTTTCTCATTCCTTTTTTCAAAACCTCGTTTAACTTGTCATTTCAAAATTTCAATTACGTACACAGGTTTTGGGGACTCCAACCAGAGAAGAAATAAAATGCATGAATCCAAATTACACTGAGTTCAAATTCCCACAGATTAAGCCCCACCCCTGGCATAAGGCAAGCCTACATTTCCTCACTCTTCTAAATGCTTTCAATGTAATTTTATATTTAGGTTCAAGGGATTAGCATCTATTTCCAAATAAAGGCCGTTAGTTGAAAGAGGCATGCTTACTATTATGTCTTGGTTCGTCGGACACACTATTGTTTTTAAACCTTCGATCTTATTTTTTTTTAAATTTTGATTAATTTATAAGTAGTATCTCAGATGGATTAATCTTGTACCATCCCTTCCTCGGCCCTCTGTTCATTGTGCTCTGCTCATTCAGGTAGTCACAAAAAGTTCCGCCTTTGGGGGCTCTCTTCTAGTGTTATCATTATGTTGCTTGCCTGAGAATGTTTATTCCTCATTTACATAAGCAGTTGGAATTTGGCTATTAGCTCATGCATGGAATCAGTTAATTACTTGAGGTATAATAGTCGTGACTTTGGAACACTGGATAAATTGCAGGACAAAGGTTCGCACATGCTAGTTTCGATATTTTGAAGATTTCCCTTGAACATGTTTATCAACTGATCTTCTGTCTGCATCCTCTTCCTAAACCATCGTTCTACCTCTTTCTCTAGGAGTTTTTGTTTCTGTTTTGGTGCTGCGTGCTGTTAATATGTCTTGTACTGTTGGTTTGGCGTTCTGTTTTCTTTGTTGTTCTACTTTGTTGTTGTAAAATGCACTTACCTAACAGAAAAAAGGAAAAGGCATTTACTTGCTATGGAGATTTATTTGGATACCATAATCATGGACAGGTTTTCCAGAAACGTCTACCTCCTGAAGCCGTGGACCTTGTGTGCAGGTTTTTCCAGTATTCACCTAATTTGCGGTGTACTGCTGTAAGTTCAGCTTCCACTATTTTTAAATTTTCTCGGGAGTAGGGTATTATTCACTTCTCGTAATATTATGTGGTTTACTTCAGTTGGAAGCTTGTGTCCACCCCTTCTTTGATGAGCTAAGAGACCCAAACACACGCCTTCCTAATGGCCGCCCACTTCCTCCATTATTTAATTTTAAATCTCAGGGTAAGTTTTCCATTTTAACTATTGCCTTAAGTTTACCCTAAGTTGTTTCTGAGTAGCAGAGATATTTTACATGTACAATTATTGACTAGGTATCTTGATCATGTACGGACTGACCAGTCCATTATGGATGAGGCCATTTTGAGGAGTGAAGTTATATCTCGAGATCTATTTTGCAGCATTCTGTTGCGTTTTTGTCTAGTTTTAATGCATATGAAATTTCTGTAACCAGTCCATTATGGATCTCTGACATCTTGATGAATTTATTTCTATTATCAGACACGGTTTCTATTCAAGTTACACTTCATCTACTTTCATGCCGCCTCTCATGCTAAGGTTCGGGTTTATTTTGTTTGGCAGAGCTTGCTGGTATACCACCGGATACCGTGAATCGACTTATCCCGGAGCATGCTCGTAAGCAGAACTTGTTCATGGCTTTGCATACCTAGCTATAGATCAGAGGTTTCCACTGGCGTTGCTTTTCATTCTACTCCAAGTCAGTCCTAAACGTCCAAGAGTCTGCCATTGCTCGCTATATCTATCATCGGCGCATTCTCTCAGAAAAGACTCTAGCAGTAAACAATTTGAGAAATCTGAAGCTTTCTGTTTGCGTGAAGAAGATATTTTTGTATTTAAAATAAAGACAGATAACCTATGGTGTATATTTTTCACAGGCAATCAATACCCATAAGATGGTTTATGGTACCTCAGACATCTTGTAATGGCTTCTCTTTTGATCAATATTGTTTCTTTCATTTTGCCTAAAGTTTTTTTCCTTACAAGCCAAGCAAGAGATTTTGGTACGATCTTGAAGAAATAGAAGAATTTTAATGGCTGCTATCTTTCTCCTTCGTTGTACTGCTAAGCTTTTGGATTTTGATCAAGGTAGAAGCAGGGTGGAAACGGTTCATAGACAGGTATGAATTCGATATTACAGCTTAACTTTTTGAAATTAGAAACATAAGTAGATGGAGTGGAACGATTCTTGATTTTCTAAGTGTTCTAATGGCTGTAATATGATATGTATGTTCTTGCTTCATAGCACAGTAAGCATGAATCTGATTCCACTTTGTTTGTTTGCATGTTAAAAGTGATGCCATCGTAGATTTACATGTGTTAAAAGGGCACTTATTATGCTGTGAAAATTCTTAGTACACTAAAATTTCTTGTACCATCAACCACCTTATATCATTTATATAATTTAGATGGCATGTGGAGGTGGATCTTGCTTGTGAAGTGATTCGAATCTCAATCAAGTGTTTTTGCCTTGAATATTTTATCGATATGGTAATTCGAAGTGATTCTTTGTTAGTAGGGCTAAGTGATTTTAACTTTCTTTTAGCGAATGACTAATTTTTTTCTTTCTTTTAATTTTATATAGTATAGATTGCGTGAGATGATCAATTTTATTTGTGAAGTAATTTGAATTTCAAACAAGTGTTATCGCCTAAAAATTATAATTAATTACAGAATTATGTTTCTCCTTCAACCATACAAATTAGAACTAGAACACAAGAGTCTTCATTCGTTTTAGAGTCTTCATTCGTTTTTGTTTGTATGATGTACTTCAATCTCTCCCAATTTAACTCATTCTCAAGCCTCACTTTTTACTATGTTCTACTGCTAATTCACAACTTGAACTCCTGATCTTTGTTAGCCATGGAATCATACCATATTGACAAGATTGTTGTTACATCTTTTCTTTTTAATATTTGTCCGAGTAACTTTAGACAAATTGTCACATTCTAATCTACTTTTCAAAATTTTCATGATATTTAGTTGTTCTGAGTCTTTTTGTGTCGTGTGTTTTTTGCTCTTGTTTTTCTTTCTTAACCTTTCTAATAAAATATACCTAAGGCCCTCTTCTTATATTCGTTACTGACATGTTCGGTAGTAGTGTTACAATAATTAAAATCATTCACTTTTTACTGCACGTAAGACTAAATGTTAAATTAATTTTGAATGATTAAAGACATGCTCTGGGATTTTAACTATTTTGTAGGAGGTCCCTCTTTAAGTGAAAATGGAAATATTCTACTAGAACATACCTTTGAATACAAAAGCAAAAGAGACAATTTTTTGAATGCTTTCTTTTAATTCATTTTCTTTAATTCAGTTCATATTGGTGAGAAAAAAAGATTTGGGTATAAGACAATTATTTTATTCTCTTGAAAATAATAATAATAAATAAATAAAAATTATTAAATTTAATTATGATTTTGGTTCCACATTTTTAGGTTTATTTTAAATTAAAATGTAGAAAGAAATAAAATTAGCAATTAATTTGATGAGATGTCATTTATTAAGGGGATGGAGACCTGAATGGCTGTGATTTTGACACTTCAAATTCAAATCACTCTTAATTGCTGACGGAGAAGTATCAGGGAGCCTGAAGAAGCTCCAGCTCAGCCTACGATTGGCCTCTAATTTCCATATAATTTTATGACATTTTCTTTTAATTTTTGAAGATTTCTTTTATAATTATTGTTAATAATATTCATTTAATGGTCCATTTAATTTTTATTGGTTACAATTGTCACCATCATTGTTATTAATATATACACAATTATTGCTCTCTAAATTTGTCAACAATTTCCGACCATTCAAATCAATATTTTATTTTTACCCTTTTCATCCAACTTTATTTCTCTTTTAAATAAACATTTTTAAAAAATGTTACAATTTTCCCTCATATTATTTCTTAAGTTTAATAATAAAGGTATTCCCCTCACAAAATTAAAAAGATCAAAAAAAATATTTCAAAGTTTTTTTTTTTTTTTTTTAATTGGCGAGTAAATTAGTGAATAGATGTTAAAAATTGCAACAATAAACTATGTTTATGGATTAATATAACGTGACAAATTTAAAGATAAAAATAATTTTTTTATAAGAAATTAATAATTAAAAAAATATATTATTATATATATCATAAGATAAGATCTTAATCTAGGATGAATCTGCTTTGATTTGATGGAAGTGTAGCTTAATTAGAGTGGGACAATTAGAGTAACAACTTGTTTCATACACTTTTTGGTGTACTATAATTATTTAAATTAAATTATATTTTTATAAACAAATGATTTAATTATGGAGTTCAATCATTTGAAGTTTTCAACTAAAAGTTCATCATGATGAAATAACTAAATCAAGCTTTAAACCTATTATACTTTACCTATTTATTTATTTATTTCTTCACATATTTTTTGCTAAATTAATAAAAATACCGATAAATTCTTAATTAATTTTTTTTTTAGTTTAAAAGAAATTTTAAAAATTTCTTAAACTTAAAAAAAAAAAAAAAAAAAAAAACTACCATTATTTAAAAAATAACCTTTTAACTCTCAAATGATTTAAAAGATATATATAAGTTTTTAAAAGTTTCATTAATATCCTTCATTTTTTAAAAAAATTTCAAAAATATCTCTAATTAAATAATAATAATAATAAAAAATAACACTTTTACCACCTTAACTTTTTAAGTTAATGTTAAAAAATTTAGAGATAGTGAGACTTAGATCAGCGATTTTCTCATATATTAATAGTAATAATTTTGTTAATTTTTTTTTTATTAAAATTGTATGAATATTTTGAACTTTTAAAAATATGAACAATTTTTTGTAAAATTTATAGACATTTTTAAACCAAATACTTTTAAAATATTTTTTTAAAGGTCCTGTTATTTGAAAATTTTTAAAATTTATAAATATGTTTATGAGGAAATCAAAAAATAGGAGTATTTTTATTAATTTAGCCTATAAAAAATATTATTATTATTATTATTATTTAGTTTAAAATTGGAGTATGGTGCTATATTTTATAATAATAAGAATAACTAAAAATAATAATGGATCTCAAAATTTTTGAACGGAAATTAGTAGTCCGTTTACTTGAAATGATTTAATTTTTTTATAAACAATTAAAAAAATAATTAAAACCCTATCATACACCTAAATTTATGGATTAAGCAATCAAGCTGGCTGATGAAATTTTATATTTATTAATCGTTTTTTTATAAATAAAACTATTGTATTTAATGTTTCTATCAATTATTATAAATAATAATAGTTATAATTTAAATTTTAAAGATTAAAAATTTTATTCTATTTTATTTGTATATCTAAAGGTTAAATAGAAGCAATTTAAAAATTAGAGAATTATTATTTTTTAAAATTATGTTTATAATCGATTTCTACCTATAAATTTCTATCATTTTTTTCTAATACTAATTTAAGTTTTTAAAAATCATAAACAATAATTTTTTAAATTTTAAATTTTTGTTTTGGAATTGAACTAAAAATTCAATCTTTTACACCCATAAAAATTATATTAAAAAATAAGATTAAAAAATGAGGAAGAAACATCATAAATTCCAAAATTAAAAAATTAAAAAAATGAAATCTTTATTACAGAAAAAACCAAGAAATTACCTTAAAAAGTTACCGTACATCACTGGTAAATGCAGAGAGATAAAAAAAGATTAAAAAAAAAAAAAAAAATCAAACGGCTGAAGAAGAAGAGTTAAAGAAATTGATGCAATCTTTTACAGCTTCAGCTCTGTGAGATTCTTCCATCGACTCCGAAACCGAATGGGATCTGTTGAAATTAGACCCGCTTTTCAACGATGACGACGACGAACACGACGCCGGTGACGCCGATCTCTTCCTCAAAGACACGTACCGTAGAACTTTCACGACTTTCGCTCCGATGCGGCGGAGGAAACTTCCCGGGAATAATCTGCCGGATTTTGGCAGCTGGAAAACCCAGAACACGGTGATCAGTCTCTTCCTGTTTCTTGGGAAAGCTGCGGGCTTGGCGGCGGCGGCGGCGGCGCCCTGATCTGAGCTGAAACTCACTCTCCTGCTTGAGCTTAATTTTGTTGACATTTTTTTTTTTTGTTTCTTCTTATTTTGGGATTCAATTGGATTTGTTTGGTTATTTGTAGAGAAATTGAGGATTTAGTAAAAAAGAAACCCCTAGCTGTCTCTCACCAACATCTCTCCCTCATTTATTTATTGTTTTTTTTATTTAATTTTTTAAAGATTTAATTTCTTGTTTTTAGATTAGTCAAATTAAATTAATTAAGGACGTTCATGTGTTGTTTTGGTCGACATTTTAGATTCAATTTAATTGTTTGTGTTTTAATTTTTTTTAATCAATCAACCCTTATTAAATAATAAATTATTTATTTAATTTGTTATTTTTAAATATTTAATTAAAATATTTAATTCATTTTCAATATATATATATTTTTAAAATTAATTTTAAAATAGTTAAAATTTATTTTTAATAATAGTCGAAGAATAAATAACCAAAAACATAGTTATGAAATTAAATAAAAACGAAATAATTACACGTATATAGTTTAATCAAATTTCGTTTTTATTTATTTGTACTCAACCCAACTCATTTTTATAATAAAGAAGCTTGTAAATCTTTTTTTTTTACCCTCTTAAAATTAATTAAAATTTTATTTTACCCATGTTAAAAATTATTTTTAATAACAATTTAGTCTACCAAACTATTAATTGTAATGACTTAATTTACTTTCAAATAAATAAAGTACAACAATTCTAATAACGAGCAAAGGTGAGGATGGTGTATTCTCCGTCTTCATTGCTAAAACTATTATTCTAATTAATTATATTGAATATTTTTGCTCAATTTCGTTTCACAATAATTAAAATACAAAAAAATTAGTTAAAATTAAAAGTTTGAAATATCGCTCCAACGTTATTTTACTAGGTTTTTATAGCTCTCTACCTATTTCAAGTGGCTAGTGAGACATAGTAAATTTAACCGTCCCCACATGTCTATAATTGTTAATTAATTTTATTTATATATGGCCCGACAATAATAAATATCAAGTTTATTCAACAAAAATAAATAAATAAAAATCGAGTAGGTAACCAATATCAACCTTTCTTTTCTATTTTTATTTTCTTTTTCGATTTTTTAAAAACACGGATGAGTTAGAGAGTAGAGATGTTCATGAGATGGAATAGGGACAAGATGCCTTCCACTTTATCTCTGGCCACGTGCAAAATTATCCGTTAATTTTAATTAAAATCTATTTATGATTATATTTTTATTCAATACTTAGTTTTTTACTTAAAAATTTTCATTTTAAATCTCTTAATATAAACAAAATAATTAATCTATTAAGTTTATTTAATTGTCTATGTTCAATACGGCACTTTATTGTTTCAAGACATAAATTATTTTAAAAATAAAAATATTTATAATTAAATTATAAATTTAATCGTAAACTTTATAAATTTTCTTAAAAATTTAAAATCTAAAATTTTTCATATTTTAAATTTTATTTACATCAAATTGAGAGTTTATAGTTCTATAATTTATAAAATTCAAATTTGAATCTAACCCATAAATGAACTTTATTAAATACAAAAAAAAATTATAATTTTTAAAATATTATTACCGAATCTATCCCATATAAAATTTAAAATTAACAAATATACTTTTAAAAAATTCATGATTTTTTAAACAAAAAATAAAAAATAAAAAATTGTAATTGAAACAATATTTATTTAATAAGACATAATATTTAATAAATATAGATTTAGACTTTAATTTTGAACCATTGCGAGAAGGGTGGAAATTTAGAAAGAGAAACAAAGTCAAAGTTCAAGGTCAACGGAGGAGAGAGATTAAGTAGTTTGTTGAATTACTCAATGGGTCAAAGGAGAGAGAAAGTTTGTAGAGGATAAGAGATCTTAATTTTGGTTTTTTTTCTTTTAAAAAACAAATAAAAATCAATTTTTTTAATTGTAAAAATAAATTATAAGCAGGTGGGTTTATTTATTTATTTTTTAATCCCACAATTAAAAAAAGAAAATTGTTCATCAATACCTATGGTGGCCTCTGATGGGCCTCCAATTTCGAGCCCAATTTTTATGATGGATTGTCTTAGAATATGGGCCGAATGGGCCTCCAATATTGTATTTATTTAATTTAGATGTTTTTTTAAATAAAAAATATATTGAAAATATGAGAATTATTTATTAAAAATTTTATTTTGAAATGAATATTTAAAACAAAAAAATTGTAATTTTTTTTTTTTTTTTTTTTGTGAATCATCGCATCCCGATCCCTATAAAAATAAATGATTTTTTTTTTTAAAAAAATATAAATTGGATTAAGAAGTAGAGATGGGAACGGAAATAGAAAAGCATTTAAAACGTGAATTATTGAGGGCATCAAGGTAGCCGCCATAATAGAACTCATAGATATGGTTATTTATTTAATTATTTATTTATTTAAAGACTCAAACTCATGTCCCAAAAATATTATTTATATTTAAAAGTCAAATAATAATAGCATTAAAGTAATTTATAATCACACGTTTGGAAAATTCAAAATTTTAGATTAAATTGATTAATTTTTTTTCAACCCAACCCAACCCAATCTATATCCTATTATTATTAAAAATATGGAGCTTTTAATGTTAAAATTTTATAATAAATAAGTAATAATTTTTTTTTTTTAATAACTTAATAACTTAATCCAACTCATGTACACTTGACCAAATCGAATCATGGATCAATTTTTTATTTTAGACGGTTTAATTTTAATTTTTCGTTTTAGCGTATAGATTCACTCGCTGATCGAGCCGAGCCACGAATGCATAGCTTCAAAGGCAATTGGGTCATTTTGGAAAGAGAGGGAGGAAAAAGTAAAATTTGCATCATAAATTGCAGAGTGCCTCCCACCGGCCACCGGCCTAGCTTGGCTACCAAAAAAATTAAAATCAGTATTATTATTTTTTTAAATAAAAAAAACAACACTATTCAATTTTGCCATTCCTATAAACTATTTAAAAATAAAAAAGATGTTCATATTTGATATTATAATAGTGGAACGATTAGTACATAGGTAGGGGTCGGGGTACATCGGGCATGCTACAACATTAATGAGCGTTTTTTTTTTTTTTTTTTTTTTCAATCACTACATTAGTTTTTAACTTTGTCTAAATGAAATTTAAGTGAAACGAAAATATATTATTTTGTCTCTTTTTACTTCGGGTTTTCAATTTATTTTATTTATTATTTTTTTTTTTGTAAGTTGAAGCTACTCGAGAAGGAAGAAATTTTTGATGCTTAGGGTTGAAAAGTCGAACCATTTTTTCATACACCATCGTGACAATGTAAGAAGGAAGTACGAACAAAATTCAACCTCGGTGTTTGGGACATAAAATTTATTATAAAAGAGAAGCTTTTGAAGAGATACTCCCTTTTTGCTTTAAATCATAGAACAAGAGAGCATGATATGAAATTTTAAGACTGTCGGATTTAATGATGTCCAATTATGTCAATAGACATTGTCAGCTTTGATTCATTATGTATAGGTGTCACTTTTGTCAGCTTTACGATTTTAAAATATGTCTGTTAGGGAGAACGATTTTAAAATGCATATGTTAGGAAGTATTACCCATCCACTTTGGTATGTTACGTATTGCCGTCAGTCTCATAGTTTTAAAACATGTTGCGTAGAAGTTTTCGCAACCTCTTATTGTTATGAGTCGTCGAGTCTTGCTTTTATTGTTAAGAGTAATAATGCTTTACTAATACTATCTCAAAAATATCTTTACTCCCGTAGGTATGAAGTTGGGAGCAACAAGAGCTTTCAATTCTAACTTTTTACATCGGAACCGATACATATTGCATGAACTCTGGGTCAGTTTCAAGACCCGCCATTGTTTCCGGCGCCAAAACCACCTCTAAATCCACACTTCCATTCCCTTCCCGACCAGGAAATGCTGAGATCTTACCGTCGAACTTGTTCGCACCGCCGCTTCGTATGGCTACCGGACGGCCCCATCCGAAATCATTGTTGTACATTGGGAATCTCGGCGAGCTTCCCATTGTCACCGATGCACCATCGGAGTTCCCGAGCGGAAACAACCGTGGGCTCCTCTCCCAATCGGCGATGCCACGACGCACGGTTGCGTCGTCGTGAGCCACCACGTTACGGTGGAGCAAAGCGCTGCACCAACCCAAGTCTTCAGACAGAAGCTCGCCGACCAAAGCGACGGTCGGGATGCTCTGTATAGCGTTTCCGAAGTAAAGCGACGGCATCGGCGGCTGCAGACGATGGCGGCAGTTCACGGCCATTCGAAACGTCGTCGTTTTCGCTGCGTTTAGTTTCCTCGCTTTAGTCACCGAACGCCATAACTGAGCACTGAGAGATTGGAAAGAGGATATTTTCAATTTCCCACCGGAAACGTCGTCGTTCTGTTTTCCGTTAACGATTTTCCAACCGTCATTCAATTGCTTGCCGAGAGTCTCAACGGCGTCGCAATTTCCGTTACTCATATTCCCTCCGTTCGCTCTGTGTTTTAGCCTCGAAATCGCTTCTCTGCTAAAATGAAAAATCCTCTCCCTCAGCCGCGAATTCCCGTCGAATGTCTCCTTCGGACCGCCGGCCGGGAAATTCAACACCGCCGGCGAGTTAAACGCCGTGTTACGGTCAAAATCCGGCGAGTTAGAGATTTTCCCCTTTCCTAAATTAATCTCTGCAAATGTATTGAAAAAATGCCAGAACGAAGTTCCGTCAACAACGGCGTGGTTTACGATGCATCCGACGAAGACACCGTCGGCAAGCTCGGTGACTTGCACCGCCGCCAAAGGCTTATAATGTCCTGAATAACTCAAAGTTTTATCGAAGGCGAAGAAGCTCTTGAAGCAAATCGGAACATCAAGAGGAGAGAGAACAGAGTCGATCGAAAGGTGTTTGGCCTTAGCCTCAATGAAATCGACGCCGGCGTCATTACAGATTAGGTAAACAGCTCCGTCGTGGTCGGTAGTGAAGCGGCCAGCGAGGGCAGGAAAGTGAGAAAGAGCGGCGGAGAGAGAGCGTTTGAGAGAGAAAATAAGATCGGAAAAGGAAGAAGGCGGAGAGGTTAGAAGAACGCCTTTCTGTATATAGTGGCAAGAAAGCATCGGAAGGTCGGAAATAGAGAGCTTAAGTTTTTTAATGGCGGATTTCCGATCAGGAAACACGGTGGAGTTAGAGAGAATTACGGTGGTGGAAGAAGGCATTGTGAAATTGAAATTCGTAAATGGGAAGAAGAATTTGGGATTTGATTTGATTTGTATTTGAATTTGAATTTGGGATTTGGGATTTGGGTTTATATAGAAGAAGATATGGTGGTTAGATTCATGCATTTTGCACGCGAGGTAAGTGGAAATGGCGAGGGGTTTGGAAGGGGGTGATGTATGAGGAAGACGATGACGTGGCCTTGAAATTAAACAGAAAAAGGGCAGAAATTGAGAAGAGAGCGTGTGGATAAGGACACGTGGATGGTAAGGCGTATGTGTAGGCAATATCAACATTAATAATTTAAATGCTTCACTTTTTTTCTACATGTGTTGTGGTTTCATTGAATTTATACTCTATCACTGTGACTAAGAATATCCATGTCAGCACTATTAAAGATATTTTATCATTTTTAACTCTCTTACTTATGAGCTCAAACTTCAATCATTTAAGATCGTGAGATTGACGATGATTTTGTAACAGTCCAAACCCATTGTTAGTAGGGCTTCCTCTCAAGAAAAACACGCTACTAGAGGGAGATTTTTCACACCCTTATAAAGAATCATTTGTTCCCTTTTTCAATCGACGTGGGAACTCACCATTCACCTCCCTTATAGACCCACCGTCCTCCACTGGCATTTGTTTTCCTCCTCGATCGATGTGAGATCCCCTAATTTACCCCCCTTCACGGCCTAATGTCATCACTAGTATACCGCAAGGTGTCCACCTTCCTTCAGAGTTCAGTCTCTTCACTGGCACATCACCCAGTGTCTGGCTTTGATATCATTTGTAACAGCTTAAGCCCACCGCTAACATATATTGTCTTTTTTGGGCTTTCCCCTTAAGATTTTAAAACGCTTTAGAGATTTTTACCTTCTTATAAACAATGGTTTGTTCCCCTTCTCAACCGATATGAGATCTCACATGTACGTAATGAGTTAAAGCAGACAATATTTGCTAGTGGTGGCTTGACAATTACATGTCAGTTATATGTTTCAAACTTCAACCACAATGAGCATTTAGTTATAAGAGTTTGTGTAACGACCCAGATCCACCGCTAGCAGATATTCTCTTATTTATGTTTCCCTCGAGGCTTTTAAACGTATCTATTAGGGAAAGATTTTTACAGGCTTATAAATGGTGGTTTGTTCTCCTCCTCAACCAATATAGAACATCACAGTTTGGTTCGCGTGTATATAGATTTAAAGCTAGAACTATATTATTTATGTAACGAGAAAATATTAATTAAAAAATTATTTATGCACGTGCAAATACATGGGTGGTTAAACAACTTTTAAAAATTAAAAGGGTGAGACCATATAATTAATTAATTGTGTTTTTTATCTTTTTAACTGTGTAATAATAAAATAATAATTAAAAAATAGAAATGTAATCTCAAAGATGATTTAAACGTGCTTCAAAATAATTAATTTTATGAAAAGTTGAGGGAGTTGTATGAATTTGACAAATAACACTTTGCCTTTTATAAAGATAATTTATTTATTTACTTATTTTTGTATTTTTGTGTGTGTGGGTATATGTTGCTTATATATATATATATATATATTATATAATGTTTGATAAAATTATATTTTATTACATTTTTTTTATTATAATTAAATTTTAATACTTTATATAAAACACATCGAAAATGGTAAAATTGATTTAAAATACACTCAAATTTTTAAAAATGTAAATGGCTAAATTAATAAAAACACCATTAAATTTTAAAAAAATTTAAAAAATAACCTTAAACTTTTTTTTAAATAAAAAATATATTATTATCTGATGAAAACATTAATACCTTATTTTAAAAATATATTTTTTTGAAGGGTAAGGTATTAACACTACAATTTCATGAATTTTTATAAAGTTTATTATTCAGGGAATGATCATTAATTTATAATCAAGAAATAATATCTTTATTGGTACTAGGTATGTTGAGAAATACAAACCAAAGTCATAAGAGCTCACACTTAAAGTGAACAATATTATACCATTGTAGAGAGTCTGTTCATCTAACAATTAAGGTTTTTTATTTTTTCTAATTATTTGTATGTTCATATTTGACGTGACAAATTAATTAAGTGGCGTGTGTGAATTCATTATTATTGTGCAATAATTTTATTCAATGAATATGTCCGATCTTGACTTTTGCTCAATTATTATGAAATTTAAGTAGAAAAATGGCCTAAACTGAGCTTTGCCCAATTATATTGTCTTTGTTAGTAGCATCCCCAATTATAGTTGATTTTTAACATGGGTCGGGTCAAGTCAATATAATTAACCTAACTTAAGTTAATACTGACCTCACGTCTTTAATTAAATAAAAAAGGGGAAGGATCTCGTTGTCCATTACAGAAGGGATGAGAAATGATCACGACAATGATTACGTATAACCGACCAGAAGAAAACGAGAGGAAAAGTGTCAGATCACCTAAAAATTGTAGCAGTCCAAGTTTATCGCTAGCCGATGTTGCTTTGGCCCATTGCTGTCAGCCTCATGGTTTTAAAATGTTTTCTTAAGCAGAGTATTCCACACCTTTATAAGAAATGTTTCGTTCCTCTCTCCAATCAATACGAGATCTCACAATCCATCTCTATATTGACACACCACCTGATGATGTCTGGCTCTGATACCATTTGCAAAAGTCCAAGCCATCGTTAGCAGATATTGTCTATGTTTACTCGTTACAATATCGTTGTCAGCCTCACGATTTTAAAACTCATCTTACACGAAATGTTTCATTCCTCTCTTTAACCTGATATAAGATCTTACAATTCACCTACTTCAAGGGTCTAGCGTCTTCGTTGGCACACCACTTGGTGTTTGGCTTTGATATCATTTGTAAGAGCCTAAACTCACCGCTAACAAATATTATCCGCTTTAGTCTATTATGTAACTTAGCCAACCTCACGATTTTAAAAAACGTTACTTCCACACTCTAATAAATAATGTCTGTTTCTCTCTTCAAGGGGTGAGATCTCACAAAAATATTATTAAAATCAACCGACTTTGACAAATCAGTACGAATTTAATAAACCAAAAAAAATAATTAAAAATAATTGTTTGCACAAAGAGAAAGTACAATTTTGTACTAGTTGATAATGACATTATGGTAGCATTAAATGACAAATTCATTAGAAAGAGTTTGAAATCACAAATACATACCAATATGAAATGTATCGGATATATTTCAACATCCTTCTTCAATTGGCTGGTACTCTAATTTGAGGATAAACCTCATCTTCTGGAACGTAGTTCATCTCTCATTTTTAACGAACTAGTTAATCACGAGACGTGTTTTGTGAGATCCCATATAGGTTGGATAAAGGAACAAAACATTCTTTATAAGGATATGTAAACAAAAAATACAGTATATGGATGAATATCAGTTATGCTGTGAAACTCTAAAAGATGCGTTTTAAAATTATAAACGCTGATGACGATACATAACGGACTCGGAAAAAAGAAATGTGTTGGTCAATTTTTGTGCGCTGTGGCCAACAAATCCAAGCAATTGCCTAAATCAAACGGTGGAAGAGGCGAAGACTTGGAAAGGCGGCTGTACTTTTTCAACATGTTGGCGCATGCAATGATTTTTTTTTTTTTTTTCTCATACCTTTCTAAAAATAAATGTTAAAAGAATTAATTGATGTTTTTTATTGGCTTATACATATCTCGATTAATCTTCATTTAAGTTAGTGGTTGAGAATATGCGTGTTCATATGACCTTATAATCTGACTTACTCTAACTAAGCTAGTGGGTGAGAATAAAAGTATTTATATGACTCGATAACTCGATTTATTCCTAACTATCCTAGTGGGTGAGAATAAAGGTGTTTATATAATCCGACAACGTGACTTTCCCTAACTATCTTAGTAGGTAAGAATAGACATGTTCATATAACTCGATAACTTAACTTACCCTAATTATCCAACTCAAACCATAAAAGTTGTACTGGGTTGCTTTCTTTTCGGTTTTTAGTACAAGAAATGAGATACGAGAATTTAAAAATTCGATTACTGTTAAATAATGCTTACTTTAGCTTCTTTCGAGCTCAAGAACGAACCCGAGTTTTGATTAATTGATAGGGATAGGTTGAAATGGACAACGAACTAATTGGGAATGCACACTCCCGTACATGCATGTGGAATTTTTGGTGCATAGAAATATTTATTTTATTATTATTATTTATTTCCCATTTTTCTTGCCATTCTTTTATTGGTATGACCTTTTTAGTTACGTATAAAATGGGAATTCGATATCTTTGTCACACCCATTTTCGTGGGTTTTAATATTATATAATAAGGTTTTAATTTAATTAAACGCTAAAGTATTCTCTCAAAATAATAATAATTATTATTTTTATGGCTTAAGCTTTTTACATGTTTGACCTTTATATTATTTTAAAATCCCAAACATAGTTGGAACTCAAAAAATATTAAAAAATAATAATAATAAATATATATTAATTTAAATATTAGTAAGAAATATGAAATAATAATGAATGATTACTTATTCTTCCACTAAATTGATAACAATATTTATGTCAATTTAATCATAATATGGAAATTATAATTTTCAATTTCCTTTACACATGCTTGTTTATTTATGGAACTATAATAATTATAATAAATGTTTTTTGATTTTATAAATCTATTATTATATTATATTTATAATTAATTGGGATAATCGAGTAAAGAAAGAATATATGAATGAATTGATGGATGATGTGAAGGCGTCTGCTTTCTTCCTCTGATTAATAAATATTTATTAATGTTAATATATAATTAAGCTAATTAAGAAAATAACATTAATTGTGTGGGGTTGGATGGGAGAAATAGTATGGGGAACCAATAAAGGTGGGTGGAGGGCCTTCCCATTATCATTTTAACAAGATCTCATTTTGAATTCAAAGAGTGATGTGACTAAAAATGAACCATACCATTTTATATGGTCGCTTAATGTTGTTTCGTTTGGAGAATATGAAAAAGGCGAGTTAAAGAAAAAAGATTGAAGGCAAATCGAGCCTTCACTGATGAACGAATAGAAAATCTGGTCGGAAGGTTGAAGGTAGAAGAGTGTTAAGTCACCATCGAACTTAAAAATTTAAGTTATATCAATAGTAGAAGACTTGATGTGATACCTGAATGAATAAAGGGTACATGAATAAGCTGAGATCACATTCGAATAAGAGTGATCTTAAAGATAGGGATTGGATGACTTAGAAAGAATTTAAATTATTACTTACACTAACAAGGTATACGTTCTCTTTCAGTGACTTAATCATAGGATCTCTAAAGTTAAGCATGTTTTGCTTGGAGTTTTTATGTTGAGTGACCTTCTATAAATTTTCCTAGGATAACTGTGTGGGTGAGGTCTGAACTCTTAAAAGCAAGTAGTGAATAACCTAATGTAACAATGTTAATCTATGGGGATAGTATGAACTCTTGAAGCAAGTAGTAAATAACGTGATGTAACAGCTTGAGCTCACCGCTAACATATATTGTCCGCTTTGACCTGTTATGTGTCAGCCTCACGGTTTTAAAACGCGACTGTTAAGGAAAGGTTTCCTCACCCTTATAAGGAATGTTTCGTGGGATCTCATATGTGACTATTATTACAGGAGATGTAGAGAACTGTCGAGACTATCAGATGCTACAAATTTAAAGTATTGATCCACATCTTACGATAATTTAATCATATCAATAAAAAGAGTCAAAAGGTGTGGTAGGGTTGATTCCTTTGTGGAAGGAGAAGCTCATTCATATACATATGGAAATCATGTAGAGCCCATAGGCCATTGATGTTCCTTGTCTTGTCAAACAAATAAACAACACAAAGACTTAAACTTTGGTCTCTCTTTTAAAACCACTATTGGGAATATTCCATTTAGATTATGAAACAATCCATTCTTATCATTTAGACACTTTGGAGACAAATATTTAGTCGAGCAATGAATGCTCGATCAAAGCCTCCAATTCTCGACATAAAAAAAAAAAAAAAAAAAAAAAGACATCACGGGAAATGATCATTTCATAAAGTTATAGTTATGTTCATCAACATATTCACATCAGAGCACATGATACACAGTAATCATATGATAGAGCAACCTAAGATTGCCAAACCATATTGATTCTTTTAATTCATAAGCACATCCTATGTTCTAACCATCAAAAATATCCCAAAAAGAAAGAAGAAGTTCAGTGATAATTCATTGGTTGCACCTGAAAAATATTATAGTAAGATGCAATAGCAGATCGATGAATGGTTTCTTTCAACAGGTTCTCTTCTTGTTGCTGAGGTTCATTAGAAGGCATAACCATAAACATGTTACCATTCGACGAGTCGAGTACTTGATTCGAAGATTTCCAGTCGAATTGTTGCTCGGTGCTGCCGACCATTTCGGAAAGTTGATGCAGTTGTGCAGCCATTGCAGCCGGATCCGGGGATGGATGCCTGTTGTTGTCCCCCAATGGAGATTTCGTATCGGGGAGATTGACAGTCGTGATGTCGTGGATACTCGATCTTCTCTTGTCCTTCCCTCCACTCAGCTGTCTAATGAAGTACTTTTGGGCATGACTAGCCACTTGTGTTGGCGTTCTCGTTGTAACGAAATTACGAGAAATGTTTCTCCAGTCACCTTTGCCATATTTTTTAAGACCCATCAGAAATTGCCTGTAGTTTTAAGCAGCAAACAGCTCCAAATTAAAAGCTGCAGAGCCATGAGATACCATAAAAGCGTACACACAATTGAATGTTCCTTGGCACAATTTCTTAATCAATGCAGAGCAGGCAGAACACTACGGGCATTTAATCCTTCAAAGTTATTTCAATTTTTTGTTTTACACTTTTCAGAGGACAAAGGCACTCTAAATAACCCTCTAATCCTATACCATTATAACATCAAGAAACAATATCCGATGTAAAATCCCACGTCGAGAAGAAAAAACAAAACGAAACATTCTTATAAGAGTGTGAAAACCTCTCCCAAGTACAAGCAATTTAAAACTTTGAAGGAAAGTACAAAAAAGTATCAAGAGCTCGACACTGAGTGATGTGCTAATGAGAAGTTTGAGAAGGTGTGCCAGCTAAGACGCTAGGCTCCTAAAGAGGGTGGATTGAGGGGTCCACATTAATTGGAGAAGGGAACGAGGGTCAGCAAAGACAACTCCGAAAGGGGTGGATTGTGAGATCCCATACGGGGTGTGTAAACCTCTCCCGAGTTTCTGACCGGGATTGGGCCGATCACAACAATTAGAATTCAAATTTTCATTCAATAATAACAGAACAAAGAACAGAGCTAAAAGTACCTGTGTTCTTCTTCAGTCCAGGGAATTCCTTTCTTCCTTTCATGATCAGAAGGTCTAGTAGACGTCCCTCTCTTGAATCCAGAGCCAAAAAAATGGCTCAAACCATCAAATCCATGGCTGCTATCGACTCGTTCCAATGTGAAGGAATTGCTACTGTCATAGTCACGAATAGGGATGAGACCAGCCTCTATGTCACTGACATCCTCCTCCAGTTCTTGGTACTGCTTTATCACATCACCGATGGTCTTGCCGGGAATCATGGCGGCAACTTTGAACCACCGATCGGAAGTGTCCTCATCGTACAAGGCCAGAGCATTCTCGAACCGTTTGTTTTCCTCAGGGGTCCATTGTGTTCCTTTCGTTTCTTGAAATAACCAGTTCGAATTTTGAAGATAAGAAGCCGGAGAGAGAAATTCCATGGCCGAAAATCTCTCTCTGAAAATCCAGAGAGGAAATGCAGAGAAATGGAGGGTTTATTAGGTCATGAAAGCATTAAAAACAAGAGCATCTGAGAAGAATCGCGAAGCCTTTTGGGAAATTTTGGGAATCTTGAAAAGACCTCTTTACTTTTCAGAGCCCTAGGAAGATTCGTCGTGGACCAAAACGAACCCTAGAGGCTCTGTTTCAGATCCAAAACAACAAAAAATTGTAGTACATCCGCCATCGCCATCGCGGAGCTTGGATCTTATGAGAATTACAGAGCGGTATTCAACGAGAAATGCTAAATCCAAAAGCTAAAAACAGAGAAATGGTGAAAATTCATAGAAAATGAAGAGCAGTAGAACATGAAATGAGGTGTATGAGAAAGCCCTAGGTAGGTAGTGATGGCGCTGATGATGGTGGTATGTATGCAGCGAGAAATGCAGAGAATTAAAGAGACTGAAAATGAAAGGTGAACAGTGTTGAGTCATAATTGGTGGGTCTGCTGATTGTGGGAGCTGATTCTTCACACAAAAGTTCTAAAGAGAGATGCCAATTGCCAAACTATTACACTTACAAAATTGGTGGTTGTGGCCACAAGGGCAATTCAGCAAATACCCTTAACTTAAATTAAATTACAAATTTAGTCTCTAAAATTTTTATTTTTATTTATAGGTCCGACTACTTTTTCTTTCAAACGGAAAAACCCAAAGAGGATTATACATATACTAGTCACCCGCTTAGGCATTACAAATGGTATCAGAGTTAAACACCGTGTGATGTGTTAATAAGAAGGTTGAGCCTCGAAAAGAAGTGGATACGAGACGGTGTGTAAGCAAGGACGCTGAGCCCTGAACAGGTGGATTGGGAGTCCCACATCGATTAAAGAAGGGGACTGAGTGCCGCGAGGACGCTGTCCCTAAAGCGGATGGATTGTGTGGTCCCACATCAGTTGAGGAAGAGAATGAAACATTGTTTTTAAGGGTGTGGAAAAAAACGGTTAAGGGAAAACCCAACGGTAAAAGTTCAATTTTAATATATAAAATTTAAGGGATGGGATTAAGTGTAAATTTTAAAAGTTTGAGGACTATTATTAGATATTTAAAATTGGAAAATGGAATCCGACCCATTATTATTACCCAATAGAGTAAAGAAACAACTATTACAAAAAAGGGCTCATAGAATTTCCTCTTTCACACTTTGTGCCCAAGAATCTTTGCAAATTTATTTTGAAGAAAAAATTTGAAATGAATTATTATTATTAAATTATTCATAATTAGGAATTATATTTAGAAACTTATAATTCACAAAAAAATGCAATTAAAGTTGTTCAAAAAACAAAAGAAGAAAAAAAAAAAGTCATTCTTTAAAACCAACAAAAGTGAGAAAAAAAATTCCTTTTTTTTAAAATATTATATTGTAAATAAAGAAAAGGTGACCGAACATATAACAATCCACTTCAACTATGTCGAAGTCAACAAACACAAAAAATGTCAATAAAAATATAATTTTTTATTTGTTAAATTACAACTTTAGTCTCTCAACATTCAGAACCTTAAACTTAAAATTTTGTATTGTCAGTAAATATTAAATTTAGTCCCTAAATCTTAAAATTTATTTCGTTTGATCATAAAATTATCAATAGAACTTCGAAATTAAAATTATTTCAAAATTTCGTAATTTTAGAAGAAATATATATTATAAGTAAAAAAACAAAAAAAAATGTGTTTAATTAATAAGTTAAAGGACATAGGGATTTGGAGAGTTGTGAGTTCCAAACACCAAGGGACACACTAAGCATATGCGATTGGTGGTTTGAGGAAATTAAGATTTTTCATAGTACTTAAGAGGCATTAATAACCTTAAAAGTGAGTTTAAAAGTTTATCATTAATCATAAAACAATATATAATGGGTTAGGTGGTGAATGGAGTACGATCTTATATTATAATTATTTAAATAACATTCCTAGCTAAAACAATATAATAAAATTTTTATATAATAATAATAATAATAATAACAACAATTATAGTCCCACGTTCAACCAACATTTTTCAGGTATCAAACTATAAACAAACAAAATTTGTATATATATGTTTCCTTTTCGTAAATTTAAAATTAAAATTTAAAGTTATGTATATTAATTAGATCTCATATGGGTGTTGAAACCTCTCCCTAATAGACACGTTTCAAAATCGTGAAGCTAGCAATGATACATAAGATAATGTCGGGTAGCAGTAGACTAGGATTGAAAAAAATAATAAACCACTAATATTATTATAATAATAAAGAATTAATTTACTAAAAGTAGTTAATGTATGGAGTGAGAGGGGACATGTGGAAGTGTGTGCATCAGGGAAGTGCTTTTGCTGCCTCTACTTTTAGTTTTTGCACATAATTTAGTGCTTTTGGTGAGTGCTTGTACACCTAGCAATTCATTTGCATTATTATTATTTTTTTATTACTATTAATGGTGTGGAGTGATTTTGATGTTTGAAATTGGCCATTATGAAATTGTTTTTAATTTTTTTAAAATTTTATTTTATTTATTTATTATCTAAATTACTCGAGAATTCTGATCTATTTCTGTTTCTGTCTCCTATTTTATTCTCCATTGCTACGAAATTATTTATTTATTTTTATAGTTTAAACTTATTTTTGAATTTGACCTTGAAAATATTCATAAATATGGAATAAAATAAATTTTACTTTGGTTTATCCAATCGGCAGTTGCCACGCAAGCCCTAAATCGAATTAGCTACCAACGTACTCCTATTGGTTATCTCTATGGTAGTGGGTCCTAACGGCCCATTAAAGTGATAATAGGCCGGCCCATTATTATATTTTATGGGCCAGTCATGAAGCACTCGGTCCAATAAGCTCATATCCACGTGTTAGAATATTTATCATTTTTAGTTAAAAAAAAAAAAAATTATTGGCAAAATATAAATTTAGTCTGGAGGTTTAAAGTTGTACATGATAGTTAAAAAAAACTGTTTTAAATGATCTCTACCAAAAATGACGTGTCATAAATATAGTGGCAATCTTTCTCTAGAGATAGTTTATTTTATTAGTACAAATTCGCTTCCAACAGAAAAAAAATTATGAATATTATATTCTCTCATTTTTGCGCAATTTAATATAAATATATTTTTAATACATATTAAAAATAATATATATATATATATATATATATTTTTTTTTTTGCTATATTAAAAAAATGAATTAGAGACTCCAGATTATGTTATAATTTTTTTTAATAGTTAAAGAATATTAAATTTTGAATTTATAAAAATTATGTCAATGGAACATTTTTAGATTATTTTAATAATTAGTTACAATATTAAAATTTTAACATTTTAAAATTTTAACATTATCTTTATAAAAATATATTAATTTATTAGGAATTTTTTTTACCAATTTTTTATTAAATGATGCCATCTTTAAAATAACTGTTTTTTAAAATAATAATAAATGAGGACAATTAGGTGCGATAACTCTATCTTCACATCATGCTCCGCTAGGATACCTCTACCTTCATCGCCATCACACCATGCTATGCTCCTCGTCGTCACTCACTCCCTGCTTGCCATCAAACCTCCCTCAATTCTCTTGCCAGTTTTGGAACGAGGAACAATCCTCGATCGAAAACGAGCAACATTCCAAATCTTGAGGGGTAAACCTTTAATTCTAGATATGAACCAATCGGTTGGAGTTTGCACATCCAAATCAACTTCATTTGACGAACAAGGTTTCACAAACAAACCCATTTGAGACAAAAGAGTCTATTTTAAAGTAGACGAACTGACAATTTAAAATATTTTTTAGAACTCGAGACCAAAAAGTTGTTTATTAGGGTTTAATTGGAGAGTAAATAAAAAAGCAACCCCTAATGTTCTTTATTATCTGTTCTTTCTTTCAATACAACGGTTGGAAAGGAAAAGAAAAAAAGAAGACAAAAAAGAATTGTGTTCTTCAAACAATTAAATTACAAGTAGTATTTATTTGAACAAACTTGAGCAAATGTGTTTTCCCAAGAAAGCAGAAAGCTCTAATCCTGGCTCTTTCACTGTATTTCCATCGATCTTCTGTGTTCTTCATGTTATTCAAATGGGTTGTTCTGTTTTGAGTCTCTTCTTCCTTAATAGCCATCTTGGGCTGGCTAGCATTTTGGAAGGTCCTTCGGAGGCGGAATGATCGATTGGTTTGGTCCTTTCCCATTTTCCACCAAGAAAGCCATCTTTAATCCCCATGTTGTGTGCACTTCCAAATGGCAATGCATGAACCAAACCCCTACAACAAAATCATCATCAATAACATTCACTACATCGATCTATTAGATAGGAATTTGTGAAGTTTTTCTACCTGGATTATCAGCTCTAAATCTGATGGCCGTCCATCCACCGGAAGGCACTCCGACGGTGTTTCTCTCAACAGGGTCGACGAGATTAAACGATTTGGGGTCGTTTTTAGGGTCATAATTGCCGATTCCTCTTCCAACGACGAAGAAATTAAACCCGTGGAGATGAATAGGGTGGGTTTCTGCGGTAAGGATTCCGGTGTCTTGTAAAACAAGCTCCACTGTATCGTTGTATTTCAGCTTATAAAGCTTCGTTCCCCTTGTGGTCTGCAAATTTGATGGACCACTGCCAGTGTAGTTGAATACATGAGGTGGGTTAGCAGGGAAATCTGTTGTAAAAACTCCATTGATGTTGAAATAATGAGCTTGTAATAGGGCTGTGGTTGGCATGACGAATGTAACATTGTTTATGCTAGCCACTGCCCGGCTTCCGTTGCCAGCTTTGCAGGTGGGACAAGGGTTGATCCCAAGGCCAACTGTGAAGAAAAGGTTGTGATCAATGGTCAATGGGACTCGTGCAGGGTAGGTGTTTGAATTAATGCTTCTGAGAGAGTTTAGGAAATTGTTGGCTACTGGAGTTGCGTTTTGAGGAGGTGGGGCGGTTAAGGTCGTTGTGGTGGTAGCAAGCATGCCAGCATAATGCAGCGTGGCCATGGCGGTGTTGTTGTCGACCGTGATCGGAGCGTCCATGAACGGGGAGGCTGCAACCAAGTACTTGCCGGAGGTTTGATCAGCAGTTATTAGGACATTGGTTGTTTGGCCTGGGGCAATTAGAATTGTATCTGTTTTGAATGGTTTCACATAGGTAGCATCTACCTCCACAACTGTGAGCTTGTGCCCAGCAATCTTGAAGAACAGTTCTTCATTGAGTGCAGCATTGATTATGCGTAGTAAGTAAGTATTTCCACTCTTAACAGGCAATGTGAAACCCCCCGAGGACAAATATTCATGTCATTTTAAGTATTTTTTCAATTTTCTGATGCATAATGGTTGTTCTATGTTCTGATTGATATTGTACCTTGTGAAGAACAGCTTGAGATGGGTCCTGAATGACCATTGATTGTGTGAGCGTCTGACACATTTGGAGCTAATCCCGACTTGAGAGCTTCGTTGATCACGGCTTCGGTGTCGGATTTCCACCACTCAGCTGCAGAAGCAAGATCATGTTTTAGAACCAAATCAGTCAGGCCCAAGTAAAGGTAAACAAGGATGCTAAATGTAAGATCCCACATTGGTTGGGGAGGAGAACGAAACACTCTTTATAAAGGTGTGGAAACCTCTCCCTAGCAGACGCGTTTTAAAAACCTTGAGGGGAAGCTCGAAAGAAAAAGCCTAAAAAGGATAATATCTACTAGCAGTGTGCTTGGGTCGTTATACTAAAGATAGATTTGTTTAACTTTCAAATTTGCTCACCTAATACAACAACTACTTCTTTGTGAGGAGCAGGGAATGGATAAGGCACGCCACGTTTGGGCAAGATGACCACAGCACCATGGACAGTCGCCCTCAGCCATAGAATATGTGCGTGCCAGAAAAGGGTGCCTCTTTGGCCAGTAATGGTGAAGTTATATAAATAACTTTGCCCTGATGGGATTGGACATTGTGTAATGTATGCAGGTCCATCGGCCCAACCGGTTCGAAGCTGCCGAATTCCATGCCTGATCAGAAAAAGAAGGTAAGCAAGTATCATCCTTCACTTTGCTCTATATACTATTATAAGTCAGTCATTCTTTGCGTTCATCACATAAGATGGGTGAAATAGAACTTTTGGAGGAAGGCTTACCAGTGGATGGAAAGATTGTATTGAACATGGTTAACAACCTTAATAAGCACCGTGTCGTCTTCCCTAACATAGATAGTAGGCCCTGGAAACTTTCCATTAACAGTGACGATTTGCTTACTTGAACAGAGTTTGGTTGTATTTTTCAAAACCACCTGCCATTAACATATAGAATAGAGATTTGAATCCCGAGTACGTTGGATTTGTCCTTATTTCAGATTTAGTACACAAGAAAGATTGATGGCTTAATTGAAATTGTAACAGCCCAAGTCCACCGTTAGCAAATATTGTCTTCTTTGGGATTTCCCTTTCAGGCTTCCCCTCAAGGTTTTTAAAACGTGTCTGCTAGGAAGAGATTTCCACACCTTTATAAAGAATGTTTCGTTCTCCTCCCCAACCGATGTGGGATCTCACAATCCACCCCCTTCGGGGTCCAGCGTCTTTGCTGGCACACCGCCTTGTGTCCAGCCTTCTCACTGGCATATCGCCTAGTGTTTGGCTCTGATACCATTTGTAAGAGTCCAATTCCACTGCTAGCAGATATTGTCCTCTTTGGGCTTTCCCTTTCGGGCTTCTCCTCAAGGTTTTTAAAATGCGTCAGCTAGAGAGAGGTTTCCACACTCTTAAAAAGAATGCTTAGTTCTCCTCTCCAACCGATGTGAGATAATTTAGCCTAAACATTATAAAGTTGATGACATGAAGATCTTTAAAAGTTCAGTAGATTACTGAAAGACAAATGAAACCTTTTGAATCTTTAAAATGAAAGAAAAGGTTACAAAAAGAAAATCTTTTACTCTTTCCTTTCCATATCATCATAAGGGAATAAGACAATAAAAGAAACAAGCTGGGATTTGTGTGTCAAAAGGGTCCTGCCTTTTGCTTGTGGTTGATATCAAAAAACCAGGACTTACATTGAATTTGTAATGTCGAACCCGGCATTCGACCAAAGCCGGGAAAATGCAGGCCACCAGAACCAGAAATCGAATCATTAAACCCATATCTCTCTCTTTTCTCTCCCTATATTGTTGTTTATCAGCCTCGTTTCTATGTGGGGAATGAAGAATTGAGAACCTCCTTATATAAAGCTTTGCTGAAATGTCGTTTTTGTATGGTAGGTGAATGATAGAGCCATATGTTCTGTTAAGTCACAATATTTCTTGAGAAATTCTCTGCTGTGTGCATCTCAGTGATCCCTTACATCTCACATAAAGTTGTTTTTCAAATGGACCAATCTGTGTAGTTCTGGAAGCCAAGAAATTCCCAGAAGAAACTAACTCATTCATGAACACTAATGTATTAGGTGCTGGTTGCTTGTATTCTGTGAAACAATTTGTCCAGGTTTTCTCCATCATTCACATGACTCTTGTTCTCATAGTGTACAAGATTGGAGCGTTCTTATGAGATCCCACATTTGTTAGAGAGGGGAACGGAGCATTTTTTATAAGGGTGTAGAAACCTTTCCCTAGCAGATGCGTTTTAAAATCGTGAGACTAACGGCGATACGTAACCGGACAAAATGGACAATATCTGCTAGCGGTGGACTTGTACCGTTACAGTTTTCTTGAGAATGGTATTTATAATACATGGAAGATATTTATTCAAATCACATGTAATTCAGATTTGTGGATGTAGATAATTACTGAAGTCTGTCTTCGTTCGTTGCATGTCTGTGGGAAGATGATGAATGATATGGTTAGATATTTTAAAACAAAGGAGAATTACTTTGTGATTAAAAGTGTTTGGTTGTCATTTTCAGAGCTTTATATATATATATATGCATGTATATATAAAGATATAGATATTACTTTATTGTTGGGAAATGGTTTTCAGGTCAGCTTCAAATTAGTAACCCAACTAATGGATTTCATCTTGAAGCTTAAGATTAAACCATGGTGGGTATGAACCTTCTTCTCTCTTTATTAAGTTTAAAAACGAAGTTATTTGAATTATGAGTTATGGAGTTTGGAGTTTGAATTGGTGAGCAGTAGGTCTCTATCATGCTTTCTTGTTGATGAAGAACCGACCCATTCAAGGCTATTTCTTTAGATTATCATTTTAGTATTTGAATAATCTTGTTGTTATGGTTCCATCTTTTTGCTCTAGTATTTGTGCACTCTTTGGTCTATCAACTCTAGTATACATAGAGCTGTGGCGTAATCCGCTGGCGTTTGAGCTACTACAGAGCCCCGACATTCGGCTTCAAACCCATAATTTGATTGAACATTGGTCTATCAACTCTATTTCAAGCCAAGCCAAGCCAAATTTTCAATTGAAATTAGAGAACACAAACTTCATGACGGTCCTTCAAATCTTAGCAATAGAGAGTCATATTTGAGATTAATTCAACAATGAAGGAAAAATTAACAAATAAAACACCCAAAATCCAGTCACATATCACACCAAATTGTGACCAGAATGGTGTTGCCAAAAAAACACTCAACAAATCAAATACTAAACATTTAAAGCTCAAATTTATGAATTTAAGTGGTATGTCAACTCAAATTACTTGGCAAAGTAAGGGTATAAAAAGAATTTATGTATATACATATTTTTGAAATAAAACTTCAAAGAAGATTCAAACCCGAAACTTAACCGTAGATTTGAGAAATGGAGAAAATATATTGATGCAAAAATGATGAAACGGGGACATTAATGACCAATCGGTGAGCGAAACATCGTTATATTATGCTTGATTGGACTTTTTACCTGACCATTTTTTCAACTCGATCGATACTTATTGGACTAAAATATATTATAATAAAATATGGTAAAAAACAATGGAGAGTTAGTTATGGGTTTGTTTGTTCCTTTTAAAAATCTTTACTTTTACTTCACCGTTACTTAAGAGTCAACCTAGTAACTTTTTTTATGTTCGTACTTTTGTGGGACTTCTTGTCGTACGGAGAACGAACCTTGTTTTTCTGATTCCGACAAATTGGGTTCGGCCCAATAGTCAAGTTCAGGTCCACTAAGTTTGAGAGCCAAGGCCCTGTATGTAACATGATTGATCTACTTGGGCCTAATGTTGGCCCACTAAATGCTCGATGTATTGTTTTCCATTGGGCTCAAGCCCAAATGTAAGGGGCTTTGCAGGAATGGGCCCATATACCATATTATTGACCCTTATATGTACATGTTGATCTACTTGGGCCTATTGTTGGCCCACTAAAGGCTTGATGCATTGTTTTCCAATGGGCTCAAGCCCAAATGTAAGGGGGCTTTGTAGGAATGGGCCCATATCTCATATTATATATATATATATATATATTAAGTGATAAGAATAATAAAATGAGAGGTCAAAAGAAATCCAATCTCTCTCCTCTCTCTCTCTCTCTCTCTCTCTAAGATACACAAATATGATAGTGTTCAAACCAGTTCAAACCTGTTTCACAGTCCATAGAAATACCTTCTTCTACACAGCAAGATTTCCCAATTCAAAGAGCTCCTTCTTGTGGCGCTGCCAGCCCAACACCTCTGATTCAAGTTCTCCCACGCCACCTGAAGGAGATTCACAAAAGCAGGAGATACTGGCCAGAATAGCACAACTTCAAACTCAAAAACTCCGACTTACCGACTTCTTAGACGAAAAATCAGCTGATCTCACACAGTTTGCTGAAGATGCTGATGCGGAGTTTGAGAAGATTGGAGAAGATGCCCTCAGAGGGCTCGATGAAGCCAGTGCACGGGTCGGTGTTGGTCTATATTTGGTTCCTTTCTCATTTGTCACTGAATTTTGTAGTTTGGAATATGACCCAGTTCTTGTTTTAATGAACAGATTATGGAGAACATTGAGAGCCAGATGCAAGTTTTTGAGGAGTCTGCAGAATTGAACAGGCAGGAAATAGAGAAGAATGATGATATGTTGGCAAAGTTTGAGGGTCAAATTGAAGAAGGACGAAATGAAGGTCTTTTCTTTAAGAACATGAGGCAGAAGAAGCCCGCAGACAAAGTGGAAATGGAGAAGATTGAAGAGCTTACTAAAGAAAATGCTGCTGGTTCGAAGACGAGGCGATATATCTATCTCGCATTGATTGGCCTGCTAGTCGTGGCGATTGTCGAATCATTCGTTTCTTCAACTGATTGGCGGAAAGTTGCAGTTCTTGGGGCAATGCTTGCTGCTTTGGTTTCTCGATTTTCTTATGAGCAAAGGATGTCATCTGATATAGAAAGAACAGAAATCAAAGACAACCGGAGGAAAGAGTGAAGAAGTCTTGTTATTGCTGAAAGCATGAACAAAAGATGGAAAATAAGAACTATAGCATGAGACATAACCCCAAGTAAATGCTCTCTGCTCGGGTCTGATACATCAAGCTACTTTACTTTTGCATCGATAACATTTGGTCTTGGTGATTATGACTTCAATCACCACGACCTCTGTAATGAATTACAACATTTGATGCTTAGAATTTTCATTTGAAACGATATTTTATCAATATCTTCGACATAATTACAACATGATCTATGCAAGTTTCAGAGCAGCTTGATAAAATAGCGAGCAGAACATATATTTTCCTGCTATCTATCCATCTACATTATTTTTTTTTAAGTAAGATGTTCGTGCCCAATTGAAAAACTTTCAAATTTGAATCAAAATTGTAACTCTTTTGGAAACATGATATTAATACAGGCCTAAGAAATGTATTACTACAACAATGAAAATTTGAAAACCTTGAACATCACTGGTCAGCCATCGAAACTTCAAAATAAAAATTAAGGAAGCTCGGTAATCGTTAAAATGATGGTCTTACCTCTATGCCGAAGAGCCTTGGAGTCGCTTCAAGAGTAAGAACACAAATAACAAATAAGATCTACAAGGATTGATGAATGCAAGTGACAATGCATATAGAGCAGCTGCCTATAAGTTGATAATATCTGATCAAAACTCGATAAGCCAAGAAACTGCAGTTTACTAGTTCAGAGCATATGTAACCGCCCAAACCCAACCATTAGCAGATATTGTTCTCTCTAGGCTTTCTCTCAAGATTTTTAAAATTCATCTGCTAGGAGAGAGGTTTTCACACCCTTATAAAGAATCAGCTCTCCCGCTTGCTCCAACCTCCCTTTTTTGCATAATCCATGAATCATTGAGGAGTAAGCAAAAGTAACCAAATCGGCATCCTCATTTTCAGCTTCTTTTAATATCCTTAAAGCCTCATTCAAGTATCCATTCTTACACAGCCCATGAATCAACAATCCATATGTTGTTGAATCTGCCCTTAAGCCCCCTCTTATGTAAGAGCTGCCAATTACAAATCGCTTCTTCCACTTTCTTGTTGTCAAACAACCCTTGAATCAATATGTTATAACTAACGATATTGCAACAGTTATTCTTACCCATCTCCTCCCACAACTCAAAGCATTTACTTAGTTTGGCAGCTCGAAATAGACCCCTGAGCATTGAATTATATGTTGGCACATCAGGCGATAACCCACTGTCAATCATCTCCTGATAAATTTTCTCAGCAGCATCGGAGTTTCCTGCTTTGCTCAAACCGTGAATCATAGAACTAAAAGTAAATAAATCGACTGACCTTTGGTTCTTCTTCATTCTATTCCATATTTCCATACTCTCATCGAACTTACCCAGCTTACATAAACCATTTATCATAATGTTATATGTTGCCACACTCGGATAAACTGAAGATTCCCTCAGTAATCTCTCCCAAATCACAGTAGTCTTCTCAAAATCTCCTTTTCTGAAAAAACCCATCAATCAGAATATTATAACACATAACATCAGGGTTCATCTCTCTCTCAGACATTTCATCAAACACCTCCACGGCATCCGATAACTTACCATCCATCGCAAGTGCATTGACTAAAGTACCATAGCTTAAAACATTAGGGTTCAAACCCTTCTCCGACATCCAATTCAACAATCTCTTCGCCTTTTCAAACTGCTTCTTCTTACACGATATCTTGATCAAAATGTTATAAGTTTGCAAATTGGGCGAAATGCCCACCGTCTGAAAGTATGTGAAAAACAGTTCAGCTCGGCTCCACTGATTAGACTCAATGAACGCATTAAACATAGAGTTATATGACTTGATTCCCGGTTTACACCCAAAAATGTCAACCATGCGTTGAAACAAATACAGCGCTTCATCGGGCATTGAACACTTCGCATAGGCCTTGATAGCCGTCAGTGCGACATCTTCGGAGCAGGTGCATCTTTGAGCTCGTATTAACTCCACGATCCGACCAACATGAACAACGAGCCTCGGATCGATAAGTCGCCGGAGAATGTAGTGGAATACGAATGGTGAGTGAACGTAACTCAGGATGTTGACACACCGAATCGAATAGAGCGAGTGCCGCATTGGGGTTTTTCTCTGCTTTGAGGAGTTTTGAAACCAGTGTAGGGGATAGCGCTTTGGGGAGCTCAACCATGGCAAAGACGCTAAGAATTATACTTCGACAATAACGCCGATGCTTCCAGACCGGAATTTGCAATCGGAGTCGTGTCTCCGGCGGAGTAATGATGACTCGACGTACAGTGGATGCTTCCGTGTTTGGGCATCTTCCTTCTCCTCTTCCTCTTCGGCACACCAGGCATGAGCTTCTGCATAACACTGCAAATGTGTTCCGGTATGGTGGGCCAAAGTTATATACTTAGCCCACAAGTAAACGGAAGGCCCATTTACCTTTATGAAAGCCCAATTCCAAAATTGGGCCTTCAGTTGGGCTTGGCTTCATGCCACCTAGATATATAAAAAATGACGTAAATAATAAAAATTAACATTATATATGAGTTGTACGATATATTAATTATGTGACATCATTTTTTGTCTTTTTAAATAAATTATAAGCATTAACTGATAAAAATTCAATATAAGCTTTAATATATAGTCAAATATGTATATATATATATATATATAACTTTTTGACTTTATATACAAATTTGTCTAAAGTTTGCTTTTTCAGTCTTTTTTATTTTTTTCCTTGAGACAAAATCATTACTCAGCTTTAGTTACTGTTTGAATGACGCGGGATTCGAGTCCGACCTCCTAATTAGTGATTAAACGTACTAATTATCATTTTAAATGACGTTGATTAAATTTAAAAATAAATAAATTGAAAGAAAATGTCATATTTTTCAGGGAGAAAATATTTTAAAAATATATATATTAAAGAGATATAAAGACCAAAATTAAATTTGATGAAAGGGTCTAAAAAATTATAATAATTTTAATAGGGAAAAAATTAGAAATATATATATTTAAAGGAAGAAGAAATACTGAAATGTTTGTTATTTCAGTAAATTGAGAGTTTTATGGTAAAATCATAATTAGCAGCGACAGTTTTCATTGTGCTTTTTTTTTTTTTTTTTTTTTTTTTTTTTTTTTTTTTTTTTAATTTTAAATTAAATTCCAACAAAAATTACACGGAAATTCAACAGAAACTCTAACGGCTTCTTCTTCTTGTTCTTGTTCTTCATGTTCATGAATTTCAGTACAATCTCAGCACACTTCTGGCGATGGACTGAGCTGGATTCGGCCGGTTCTTCACGATTTCCCCTCGCCGGCCGCCCTTCATCGGCGTTACATAGAACCGTAGAAGTCCATTGTCGACGACGTCGTTGGTTGAAAATCTAGCACTATGATTTCTCTCCAACACGAAATCTTCTTTCTTCTTCCTAAAGAATCCGCTGCTTGTTTCCACATTGCTCTTTCTCATGCTTCCAAATGACCCGCCATTGTTGTTCTGCAAGCTCCTCCAGCTCACGCTGCTGTTGCTTCTCATCATTTTGGGGTTAAAACCCATTCCTCCGCCGATTCCTCTAACCTCGCCGTTACGTTCGCCTCGAAATTCAGGCCATGATTCCGATAAGGATCTCGTTACGCCGTTAGTTCTAGTGCTATATCTGTCTTCGTCTTCGTATTTGTTGCTGGCTCGCCGGTGTATGAACGCCAAAATGTTCCAGCCCTTCCCCCAACGGCGGGACTTTTTCGCCTCCTTCCGGTCTACGTTTCTGAAAGGAATTTCGAAGGTCTCCGAACAGTCGTCTCGTAAGGAATTCGTGTTGGAATCTCTTAGGACTTTGTCTGGAACTACCAATTTCGGTCCGGAAAAGAAATCGGCTGTTGCCGGAGAGACTTTCGCGTTTGAGGATGATTTAATCTCGTCCATATCCGCAACGACTGCCGCTGCCGTCTTCCTTAGTGAGCTTGATCTGTCGAGGCTTCTTCTCCGGCGAGAGGAGTCGGAGTAGTAATCTCTGGTTTGTTCCGAACCACCTGGGACGGTTTCATCGTCATTGCCGGAAATTGCAGGTTCTTCGACCGGAATTTGAGTATCCGTTCGAGAAACATGAATCGGAGCATCTTCAACAACAGAGAGCATCGTCGGCATTCTGGTGAAAGTACGGCTAACTAAATAGCCATCCCAAGAAGCTCGTGGTTCATCGAAGGAGTAACGAGGATCGTCGAAGGACATTCGGCCGGCGTCGAGGGAGAATCTGGGATCGGTATCGCAGGACCGACGGCCATAGCCGTAATCGGCTATCTCCGACTGTGTTTCTCTGAATTGACGTCCGATCGGCTTCTCCACCGGCAATGTGGCGGAGCCACCGCCATTTCTGCTCTTCTTGAGCTTCTGCTTGTCTCTCCATTTCTGCCATTTCTTGCTGAAAACAGAAGCGGCTGACCAGAAACTCCCGGCGATCTCCTTGAAGTCCCGACCGGAGGGTTTCTTGGGTTGGGAATCGAGATCTATGTGATCCTTTACTCTCTTGAAATCGTCTTGTACTGGTTCAATTTCCGGCCGGCTTGGTTCTTCATTCTCCTCTTCCTCCTCTTCTTCTTCTTCATCCTCTTCTTCCTGGATTTCTTGGACTCTGTCGTCGACTACATTACCGGCATCGGATTCTCCAGAAATCTCTATTTCAGGTTCAGTTTCGTCTTCTTCTTCTTCCTCCGGTTCCAAAACCGGACCACGAACAACAGACGAGGAGGCCAAATTTCTAGGTTCATCTTCAATGTGAACACCGCCGCCATTGTTAACCCGAGGAGCTTCATTCTTCAATGGCTTCCGTTCATCATCCTGTGAGAAAAGAGTCCACAGAGTATTCCGGACTCTCACGTCACATGATTTCCTCTGAGGCTCAAACACACCGGAAAATCCTTCATTCTTGGACGCCGAAAATGATTTAGTCCGACGAAGCTCAGGTAAAAAAGAAGACGTTTTATTCCAGCCAGAGGCGGCAGAAGGACCTCCACCACCAGCGGAGGGTCTGAAAATGGCCTTAAGAGCAGCAGCAGCAGCGGAGGAGTTACTCGGCGGCTTTCGAGAAGAGGAAGAAGTTGAAGAAGAAGGTTCGAGAACAGCGAGACGCTCGCAGAGACATGTAGGGCAGAAACCGGTGAAACGCTCTTCTGGATGACGGTCGCAGGAGGTAGAAGGGCGGTGGGGTTGCAGGAGCAAAGGCGGCAGCGCCTCCGTGACTGGATTCATCTCCGGCAACAGGCGCTGGTCATGTTCCAAAATGAAGAGAGAGAGAGAGAGAGAGAGAGAGAGAGAGGTTTGGTCTAACGGACAGAAAAGAAAAATAAGGTTAAAACGACTGCAAATTCTAGAGAGAGAAATTCTCTGTGGGGGGAAGAAAAAAGGGTGGGCCCCACATGCTGCGTGTCGCATCTTCTTTTAGCCTTGTTAAAAGAAGTGAAAATTAGTATTCTAGGGACACGCGCCGCTGTGAAATTACCATAATGCACCCTTCTTCTGTATTCCCCCCCTTGCCCCCCATCCCTACATTTTCTAGGCTCTGTTTGGCTCTAACTTTATTTAATGAAAATCATTTCATATAATAATAATAATAATAATAACAATCAAATACCTTTTTTTTTTATTTCACATAAAATATAAACTCTCCCTCAAAAATCAATACCACAATTAATATCCCATACTCATTTTCTCGACATTTTTTCATGGTCTTTATAGTACAAAATACGATTCCAATAACTTTCGGAGTCTGTTATGCTCGACTTTATCCTAATGACACACGAGACACGTTTTCACATCCTTATCTAGTACAAGACGTGTCCAATTCAACAATATAAAGGTCCTATGTTTAAAACAAACTACTATGTAACAACAGAGTTCAAATACGACAATATCTGCTAACAAATAGCTTAAACTGTTACAATTCACTATTTGAAATCGAGCGACTTCTTAGTACTACAATGAACTCCATTGTATATAATAGATATTTGAGTTTCTACTCACACTTTTTAAATTATTTATCTATTTTTCTTTATTTTTTTTTTTGGTCATATAAATGGTCTAATATCAAACTTATAAAAATGCATCTCATAAATACTAAATTTATTTATTTTTATTTATATGTTCTCACATAGCTTTCCCATTTCACCCCTTTATTTCTTTTCCTGTTTTAGGGGTTTTCCTTTTTGTTTTTATGGCTTTTCAGTCTTTTTAGCTATTTTATTTTCTTTTTTTTCTTTTTGCTTCCCAAATCCCAATTTCCATTTTGCCTGTGTTTATTGTTTTGTTTTGCATTAATAAGTAAAAATTTAATCTTGAATTTTGCTTGCCCATTTCCAAAGTACATACCCCTTTCTTTTCACTTTCCTTTATTTCCTATATTTTCTCACTTATTATATTCTTAAATAATAATAATAATAATAAATAATTGTTGTCATTTTAAAAATTTTAATTTCGTATTTAATAAATTTCTAAATTTTTAATTTTGTGTCTACTCGATCAATTCAATCTATTTAAATATTTTATTGATAACTCGAGAATTTAATGTTTTACTGAACACAAAACTCAATTTACATTAAATAAATTTGTTGATTTCTTTTTAAAATATTGAAAATATCAAATATTTATGAGTCATAACCTAACTTATTACAAAATATATATATATATATATATATATATTAATATATTCATAATAAAAACAACAATAATGTGAAATATTTTATAAACAATAAATTTGTAAATAAAAATAATAATTACCAAATGAAAGCACACGTGCATACGTAGGAGTTACGTATGGTTCTACAAGGTGCGGTGGCAATATCAATTTTCTGAACACGAGACCTCAGATTTTGGGCCCACATTATTCATATCTACTCACTTCCATGAACCTGACCGCACCTGATTTTTACTTTTAAATTTTTTTTATAGAAAAAATGAGATAAAATAGGAAAGAATGTTCGCACGTGTGGTGGATACATACGTGGCATATTCATTATTGGAATATTCGTGTCACCCTTATTAATATGTGACAATCTAAATAATTAGTTTTAATGAAATAATTCTCGTGATAGTTACAATTTATTGTTTTTTAATGAATAAATTTTAGTTCTTAATCTAAATTTTATAAGACAAATTATTTTTTTATTTTAAATATTAAAATCAGAGAGTTTAGAATAAAATACATGAATTTTAAAATTGTTATTTCCTATATCAAATTACTCCCTTAATTATGATAAATTTAATATTTTATTTAAATCCTTATCTATCATTTGAAAAAAAACGAATAGAAAAAACGGGTAACCATGTACACATTAGATTTTAAAGTTTTGAATTCGTTGGATTGATGACCAAAACAACTCAAATAAAGATCATAATACAACTCATCCTTTAATTTTTTGTTGGACTAGATTGTCGGGTTATTTTTTTATTTATAATTATTTAAAAAATTCCACCTATCGACGATACATGTTGAAAGCTAAAATCTCATAAAACTCAAATACATCACTAACCACGATTACAAAAATTAAAATGGTCTTAATGTTCATATTAATTTAAAATTTTTTATTTTTAAAAAATTCAACCTAATTTGAATCAAAAAGATTGAGTCCGTCCTAATTTTTATATTTTGAATGGAATAATCTAAATGGATTAAATCTTTTCATCACATTAAGAAGAAGATAAAAAGAAAAAAGAAATAAATAGAGAGGGGTGGGGGAGGGGTAGCTTTTGGGCACCGCAAAGTCACGAGGAAGCAGTGGCGGTTGGGGAGTAGCGGCATCGTCCTCAGGCAATCACATGAAACAAATAAAAGAGAGAGAGAGAGAGAGAAAAACCTAACTTTTGTGGAAGCTGAAAGGGGGAGGGGTATGATGGTAATTAACGCCAACTTCATTGATTGGGGGGTGGAAATAGCAATTATTTATTTATTTATTATTATTATTTTAAAATTTTTTTTGGGGGGGGGGGGGGGGGGGGGAGGGGAGTGGCTGGAATATATGAGGCGTAAAGTGTGTTAGTGTCCTCTATCTTTAACTTTTCCTTTATTAATAAAGGAAGAGTTTTTGTTCATAAAAAACAATAATGACAATAATAAATATATTATATTTTTTCTTTAAAAAGAAAAAAAGAAAAAAGAAAAAGAAATAAAGAAAGGATTAAGAGTTTGTCTCTCTCTCTCTCTCTCTCTTTCTTTTTGTGTGTAAGTGATCTGTCTTTTAGGGTTTTTGCTTTTTAATATATATATATATATATCTTAGGGTTGCTGGTATGAGAATTATTGTGATGTTCCCATAAGGATATGTTTGCATGGAAATCTAGAGAGAGACTCAGAATTTGGGACCAAACCAAAATTCTTCACTTGTGGGATGGAGAGGGGTCCACATCTTATAATAATGAACTGCATTCCCATCTATGCTCCACCAAGATACAATTAGATTCTCTCTCTCTCTTTCTCTCCTTCCCAATCTTGGTCTTTTGAAATTTAACAATCCCAATGATTTGGGTTTTCTTTTTTGGCAAATGTATTGATGGGGATGAGAGCAATTTGAGGAGTAGGTAGAAGCTTTATATGTATTGATTTAGTTTTAAACATTATATACATCTCGACTTTGGAATTAGCAAGAGCGGGTCGAGTGGAGTGTCCAAATCTGATTTATCTATTCACTATCTTATCCTGTGCTACTTAATGAGCATCCATTTATTTAGTCTAAGTCTCCAAATCTGATTTATCTATTCACTATCTTACCCTGTGCTACTTAATGAGCATCCATTTATTTAGACCAAGTCCCGACTTCGTTTTAAACATCATAAGTAATGGAATAGAAATATAACCCTAAAGCATTAGGTGAAATTCAAAAGTCCGTAAAATAAATCCTAACCTGATGTAAAACAAATCTATAATTATAAATTAGGAAAGTCGAATTCAGACGGTAACTTACCAGATAAAGAATCAACTATCATCCAAGAAGTTGATTGTTCGATCTTTCGATTCTGTACAAGATTGAATAAGAAAAAAAGAATATCAATTTCTTCTCTCTATGTATTAATAGATAATAACAATAGCAATGATAAAAGAAGAGTTCAAAGTTGTCTTACATGGATCGAAAAGAGTATTAAAGCAGCTTAAATCATTTCATTTTGTTTTCTCCTCCAAGGCTAATGGACAGGAAAGGAATCCTGCAAAGATTTTTCTCACAGAACAATCTATAGGAATTATTATGCTCCTTAAAACAATATTAAACTGTCTACTACAAGATATCAGTCAATCTCTGCCCAGAAAACACCAAAATAATAATAAATTCATACATACCTATGGATTCACACCAAGGCTGGAAAAGAAAAAAATCAGCCGCAGAGAGAGAGAGAGAGAAACCAAGCCATGGTAATCTAGCAGCCACATTTGTAAAAATTTTGTTTGACATGAAAAGGAGTTCAATTTTTTTTTTTCTTTTCTTTCATGTAATATATTCAAAGCCTGCAAACTGAGATTAAGAAGATAACAGAGTTGGATTTGGCAAAAGGGGGAGAGTGATTTAGCTTTGGTTTGCGTTCTTCTGTGAAGGGAACTGCAGATTCTAATGTTCAGAGTGTGTGCAGGTTTTGTCTCTCCCGTGCTGCTTTATGCAGTGAGAATGAGCTTTCTTCGTTTCTTTAGTTCTTTGTCATTTTCTCTATGGAAAAGTCAGAGATTGGAACAGTTTCCCAGTCTTGACATAATAACCCCACACCCATAAATATATTCAGACTGCAATCTCAAAACCACATATAATTTCACCTACAACGATCATATGGGGTTTTCATTTTATAATCAACATTATTTTCATGATCTATGGGGATTAACTGTAAGAGATAATGAATGCAAACCCCTTTTAGAGCCATCAACTAAGGAAATATATATTCTGATACAATCCAATTGATACTGAAAAGTTAAGCAACAATAAGTATATAGATCTGAAAGGAATCTACTTATTTGTTAAAGATAATAAACGTGAACTACATAAAAGGATGGCTGTAAAAGGTCCGGTTGTGTTGGAAAAAAAAATGCAAAAATCTGGGAATCATCTCAACTAAAAGAAATCAAACTTGTGCTTAAATGGAGAAATCTAAAACTGGAAATGGAAATATGCCTCTTGCACACAGCTGAATCTATCAATAATTAGAGCACAAGAGATTTCACATAAGGAACACCCATGGCCTCAATGTGAATCTAGAAAAGACTGAAAATAGTAGGATGAGAATACTAGGTGACATAATCTTGGGCTTATGGAAGTTACCTTTCTGATTCATAATGAGGATAAATTGGTGGAGCACATATTACAGCGACAATCTGCGTCATGAAAATTAATGAAAGCAGCATAAACATGCGCATCCAAAGATTCAATTTCTTTTTAAAGTTGTAATATCCGATAATGTTGTTTAATTTAATGCCTAGATTATTATTGCCCATAATTAGGCAAGGCTACCCATATTCACTCAAAAGGTGAGTCCCAAGGGAGAGTTCCAAATGAATAACTTCCTTTCCCTTGGTTATTTTTGGTGTTTATTAAGTAAAGAGAAAATGGCATTGCAAAAACAAGCCTAGCTGTGAAACAAAAGAAGGGAAAAGAAAAACCGATCATTACAAGTGAAAAATGAACACAAAAGGACAATCAAATGAAGCCCCTTTACCCCATTCCTTTGCCCCACATTCATACAGCTCATATAAATCAGAGGCTTTTTCATTTCCCATTTTTCTTTCTGATTAAAAACAATGTATAAATGATAGGCCACTTTAACAGAGAGCCTCCACCTTGGACCCCATATACATGTGTAAATTTTCAATTCAAATTTTATAAAGGATGAGGTTTAATGTCTACAAAATATTTGTTAATGAAGTTGTAAAAAGGAAATCTTTGAAGGCTTTAGGTTGTGTGAATGTTTTTTCCCCCTTTAAATTTAAAATGGGAAGGAATAAATTAAGAGTACACTTAACAGATTTTAATCCTATACCCAAAAAAGAGGGATTGGGTATCTCATTCTCAGACACATTCATTTCTTTCAATGCCTGGCATAATGTGAGAGCTTTTCCATCTTTTGGCCCATGAAGATTCGGTAAATAATAATAATAATAATAACAACCACGACTACAATTAAACTAGTAATCATTGATGACTGGGCCTTCAATTGATCTAACATTATAACTGATCGGAGTTTGTGTGCATGTAGAGGGGAGGGACGATAACCACTAGAAGTTTTCTTTTCAGGATATGCTTTCATGGTCCCTATTGGTCTGTTCATAGTGCCTGAAATGGTCATGATGAGATGACCCTAAATTCCAGCATTACATGAAATGGATAGACCTCTTATTGAAGTAAAGTGGCAGTTCCTCAAGGCAACTACTATGATAGGCTTATAAAAAAAAACTACATGATTTTACGAGTTGAGTGAAGGAATCCCAAGAAAGAATATAGTTTTTGGCATGTTACTATGGAGAGAGAAAAGCAAAGGAATGAGCATACTAGAGATAAGTTTGTAGGCATACCTTCTTAGGGATTTGTATATATTCCAACAGGCCTTCGGTATCTGTAAGTTCTTGGAGAGCTAATTATTCACTAGCATGCCTTGAGATTCACAAAAAAGGTTATTCTTAACAATTTTTAAATCAGAAATACATGAAAATCACAACTAAGAAACGTGTTAAAAGTTAAGGGGGAGAAAAAGAATTTTTTTTTCTTTTTTTTTTTTTCTGATTCAGGGGAGAAAAAGAAAAGTTGGTCTTTGCCTTTTTCTTTTTCCTTATTTTTGTTAGTTACCTCTTCACAATTAAATGTTATAAAGTTTGGAGAACAAGAACTATGCCTAAAAACAAGAGAAGAAAATAAGGAATCCTACAACTAAAAAAATGAAAAGAAAAAGAAAAGGAGGCACGCAGTTCTTTTTCCTTTTCTTTATGGTTCCTCAAGCTAATAACGAGCCCAGTAAAACATTTGCAAATTAGCCCCTCTTGAAAAATAATATACTATTATTTAGAGTTCTCACCGTCGGTGTCATGCCTGGCAATAGGAAGTGGCATCTTTGGCAAAATCCCGAAGGGCTCCGGCCTAAAACAAGAACTCAAGGCAAGTGCGATAAAATAAGTGGATCAAAATTTAACTGCCAAAAGCTTGAATTTCCAAAGAATTACCTTTAAATTTTTTACTGTTCGAGATAGAGTTGATCGACTACCTGAAGAACGTATGGAACCAACGAGGCACAATGCGTCACTTATTTACCATAATTAGGCGCTACGTCATAGAAAACTATTAATTCCTACCAAGATTCTTCCTCAACATTTCATCAACCTTTTCAGAGAGATATCCTGCACAACTAGCAATTCATAACAGAAATATTGGTTCATTAAAGTAATTTTCGAACTAAAAGAATTAAGTTCAGACAAATGAGAATCTTGATCTGCTCAGGCCCCTTTTACTCTCTCAGAGCCCTCTTTTTTTTTTTTCTTTTTTCTTTTTCTTTTTAATTATCACCAATTAGAAAGAACCTACCAATTCTTGCTCTGCCAAAACCTGACTTCGCAATTTCTCTGACGGAGAATGATTAGTAGCTTCGTCCACGTAATCAAAGTTTTGCAACCAGAGTCATAAGGTAGCACTAGAAGTCTTTTGGTGCTTCCAAGACAGTCCTGCACAGCACATTTGGAAGAGTATCTTCCCCTTACTGATGATTCACTCTTCTGTATAATAAATACCCATCAATTATATGGCTTTTTTTTTAATTAAAAGTAATCAAATTCAATTATATCATGGAACTGATGAATCTGTAAATCCAGGTTGCTTGATATTCCTCTTCCCAGCTAGACTATAAGTATAACCTTCAATTTTGTAAATAAAAAATGCAGACTAAGAAAATTAGTTGACGCTGCCTGTGTTATGGCTTTGGGATGCTCGGCTAAGGAGTTTGTTAATTAAAAAAAAGAAAAAAAAAATCTACTTCAACCGATATGCCCTTAGGCACGGCTGTACATAAACTAAAAATCACACTTGGAAAGGGGGCAATTAGCTAGAGCAGCAAGTGTGGGAAGAAAACTGATTGCAAAAAGTAGAAATCGACCCCATTAAAATTATCTTTGGGAGAGGTCTCTTTGATATCCAAAAATTTCTTAGCAATAGTCGGACAAGTGGGGAATGTTGGGGTAGACTAGAAAAGTTGTCACAATGCACTTCTTCGCTACTCACTAAGTGATTGTGCAACACTCACTCTCGTCTTATAGTAAGTTAGCCAACTCAAACTTGAATTATCGGTAGGACAAATGACTTATCTCGCAGCCTTTACTCTGTTCTTGGAAAACAAGATAAATATTATACCTAGCAAGCAGAAAGACACAGGGAAACAAGATAAAAGGTTTGGAATGGACAAGTGGCCATAAACAACAACCTTGGCAAGACTGTGATCCTATGAAATCATTTTTTTACATCCCAGACATTTGTATGAAAATATTTTCAGCTATGAAGAAGCCCTAAATGTTGCATATAGCTCAGACTGATTGATACTTTAGTTTGTCTAAGAAGAGAAATTCATAGAAGTCCCAGTATACTTTACAATTCAACATCCCTATTTTGGTTGAATTCCCAAAGACTAAATTAGTTGCGGAATCAAATTTTCACTAACCTGACATTGACAAACTGCCCGAATGTAGCTTGAATAGATCACCATTTTCAGACTTAATGGGGCACCGATACCATCTCCAGTGGCTTGCTTTTGACTTTTCACATTGCTGAAAAGCAGCTCTTCCGTTTTCCCATAATGAACCTCATTCATTCTTGTGTGAAATTCATGCTTGCTCTAGGTCCACAATTATAAAAAATGGAAATCTTACTGGAAGTCAAATCTCCTCCAATATCTATATCATAGCTAGCTTGACCAGAAGAGCATCCATTAAACTGGTAGTTTTGCTGCATCTTGTCCTGTAAAGCACATTCCTCATCGGGAAAAAAGATCAACAATTTTCACTGCAATGACTCGTCATAATAGTTAACTGCATACAAGTGCAATTATGTGTATGCAGTCCTACTGTCGGCTGATTGAAATTGGAACCTTTAGTCTGCTTTTACCACAAGCCTTAGCTCGCAATCCAAACCAAACAAAAGATCAATATATGAGAAAACGCATTCAAATTTGACAGTGTGTAGCGGTTCTTATCATGCAAAACGTTGAACTAGAGACGTAATGGTGTCTGCGGACAATTCTATTTATCACAAATAGCTCAGAAGCATTTTAACAGAAATGACATACACCATACGTCTCCCTTCTATAATCTTTCATTCTGGCTGCTTTCTATCGACTGGAAGTTTTTCCTTCTAGAAAACATCCACATTAAAAGAAAAATAACATCTTAGTTTCCAGAAAAGGTTGATCGAGTAAGTAACACATCAATTATCCCGCATGCTAATATTAGCGTATTTTTTCTATTTCGAAAAACACAATTGCGTTCTATTAACATCATCCAGGAATCTCTGGCATGGAAGAAACTTATTGCCTAGAATGCAACTCCTGAGTCAAAAGGATCGATCTTGGTTTAGGGTGGGCAACTAGTCCTATTACCCCGATATTGCACCCTAAGATAAACCAAGCTCAGGCCCATGTATAAAAGCAACCCGGTTTCAGGATGGCAACTGGAGGCAGACATGCACTGTAAGCATGGAAAGTAACGAAAGGATTCATTTAAAAGAGAAAATGGCTCGAAGATCATCGAAGACATTACCTAAAAGTTTCTTGAGACACATGAGAACCATTAGTATTTCTATTGTCAGAAGAGTTTCCCGACAAGCTGCTGGTGCAGGACTTAACAGATCCAAGGACGTGGTCAGAAAAAAATTGAAATTCTGGAGGTAGAGGTGCATTTTCTTGATCATCAACAATCAAAGAACAGCAACTTTTCTGTTCATATCACAGAAAGAGAAAAATTGGACAGAGCAAAAGGTAGATAAGATTATATACTTATGCAGGGTACCAATAAACCACAAAACCTTGCTAACTCGAAGTGATTAAGTTGGACATGCAATCATACAGAGATCAAGTTTGGTTCTAGATCGTGAGATGATCATCTTGAATCATTAAAAGAAACTTCCTGTTTGGTACACCTATGAATTGAATATGACTTAATAAAAGAAACTATGAAAATATTACTCTAGTAATATGATATTATTACTTCTGAAAGGCTGTATCCCATGTTCAAGGACAAGTATATTATGCACAAATGTTGGATAGAATGTCCATGTTCAATGCATGAAGTATTGATGTGAATTAGGCGATCCGGGAAAATGTTGATACCCAAAGAACTAACAAGACCCACAAAGACCGAATAGACCATCCAACACCTTCCATAACTCTTCCCCTGTCTCCCTAAACTTAATGAAACCATAAACTACAACAAACCACCACTCATGATTTCTGCTTGAAAAACTTTACAGAATGAGAGTGGGGTCCATGCACAACCTCTACATCGGACAAGGAACATGAATTGCGCAAATTATCTTCTTCCAACATTGACTCTAAATGGATTGTTTTTTGGTCACTGCTTTAAAATTAGGGCGGTTCACTTTAATTGAATTTTAATAAAGAAAACAAAAAACAGATCAAGCTCTCATTAAATTGAATTTTGAATAAAAATTAAAATGTGTATGGATGCATGCAACATACATGCTCTGATCACGAAATCAGATAAAGACGTGAGAATGACGCATATTTATCAACTTATTCTCCACGTAGAACTTTGGAAAAAAATATTAAAAAAATAACAGATATAACATCATGCAAACTTACATTTCTCTCCCACTCTATCTAAATGTATGTGTGTGTATTATACGCTTACTATCTACTGCATGAGCCAAGGGGTCCACAATTATATATCAACGCATCCATGTTGAATATTTCTGTTCGTGCTTGCTAGATTTTGCTTAAACCATAGTCATCGAAAATTTCCACAAAAGCAGAGGGAAACCCGAAAGACCATAGATAAAACTTTTTTCATGAAGAATTCGAGCGTATTTATTCCAGAATAATAGTTACTGTCCTAAGGCGTAGAAGTAATTCAAATGTGAGTTCAAACATGCATCCAACAAGATTAACAGGTTTTCCATGCAAAGACAGTGAACTTGTCCCAAACTTAAATTGGGTCCTAGGAGATGTGATTGTCCAGAACTTCATGTGCTTCTTCCCAGCAGTTCAAAGAGGTTTTGAATCTGATGAGAAGGAAACAGATGAGATGGTCGTCTAAGATGAACATGGTTTGAGCTTTGCTAGCAACGCTGTAGTCCGCCAAATATATATTCCCCTCGTATAAATAAAGAATAGCGAATTATTTAAGCTGGAAAAAGGAAAAGTGAACAAGTAGCAGCAGAACCGAAACCAAAGAAGAAAAAAACTAGCATCAGGGGAAAAAGCAAGGCAAGCAATACCGTACAGATGACCTTCAAGTTCTGATGCAAAGACTATGCCATCTAAATCCCACATAAATACTGTAGGTTGAGGCACTGAATGCAAAAGCAATATAGAACATGGGGTGAGGAAAATATAGTAATCGAGTCATCTGACCTTTCACCATTGCAAACTACAGATCAGAAAGCCCATGATCTAGGCTTTTGATGATTTTTATAAATTTATATGCATAGTGGTGAAGCCATCATCCCGTAGACAAATCTCTTAATATATATTCGAGGACCTACATGAATAGATGAAGAAACTGTCATGATCCAAATTTACTGAGAACGTGGACTTCATCATATAATACTGTCAATGAAATTCGGTGGTTGTTTGGCGTTGGTGCTGATTGCTTACTGCTTAAGCACAAAATATAAAGTGAAATTAAATACACTGAAATTTTAAAGCAGGTAAAAATCATTTGGCTAAGTAGATCCGATTAGTCGAATAAAAACACCGTGGCAGTTATAAGTACGAACCGGAATATACGGTATCTCAAATCAATCTTATCTCAACAATCATGTCGGTTTCAGTTCGTAAAACTGCAAAGACAAAAGGACAATTCTGGAAAAAGAGTTCACCTCTCCAGCAGCCACGAAGCGGCCATCCTGGGAAATTGCCACACAGCTCAGAGGTCTGCACAGCCGAATAGGCACCAGGAGGTGCGATTGCGTACCAGAGTCAACATTATGCATCACCAGAACGCATTCGACCAAATCGACACAATTTGCAGAATTGACGTTCGAAACAAATCCATGGTTGTTCTTTGCAGAATTGTAGTCGTATAAGCTAGGAGACATGAAACAGAACAGAATAGGAAGATTATGAATAATCGTGATAGTGGAGGATCGGGATTAATGGCCTTCAACAGAAAACTCAAATGACAAACAGTGGCGAAGAGATTGATACCTTTGAAGGTGAATCTGTTTTCTTGAGCTTGCAATTCGGTTTTAGCTGTGAACAATCGGCTTCGAGAATGGCATGGAGGTTTTTGCTCTCTCTGAGGAAATTTGTGAAAATATTCGAGACTGGAATGGATGGACGACGGCGGGAAATTTGCAATATATATATATAATGGCAATAAAGTTTCAAATAATTAGGAAATACGTGGACAACTGGCTCCCGCTTAAGTAGGCCGTTTCTATTAAAATATATATATATATACCATATTGGTGTAGGAGCTTCAAAAAAATAATTTATTTGGTTTTTGTGGTCTATTTTATTTATTTATTTATTTATTTATTTATTTATTTATTTATTTATTTATTTATTAGTGTAGCTAACATACTAGAGCATTATGGATAACACTCTCACTCAAGACATCCGATACAATAAATTTATCTGGGTAAATATATGGATGTATATAGTTTGGGTTGAGTTGGGTTTACAACTTAACTCAACTTACCCTTCAGATTGGGTTCAAGTTGTTAAAAAAAATAGAGAATTGATGTAGTTTGGTTCGGGTCAATTCGAAGTTTTGGTTTAAGATATCTTTTTATAAGATTTAGTTTGGTTCGGGTCTACCCAAAATTTTGTCCAATGAACCCGAGACCCGAACATAATATATTTGGATTCAGAAAAATGAACACAACTCAACCTGGAATGTGAATCCAACCCAATCCTTATAATTCGGGTTAAGTCAGTTCGGATTGCCGAGTTCATTGTACACCCATAGTTGAATAGACAACTCGATGCTTCAAAGTACCATTTCAAAGCACTTGGATCAAACGAACAACAAGCATTTTCTATCATAAATACCAACATATTGTTGGATGGGAGGTCTCATAAGCATGTCTCTGCTGCTTACATAATAGGATGCTACCATAAGATCTCAAGAATCTGTGACGTTAAAGACCGAAGATTTTCGAACATCCACGCGTTTTTGCAATTCAAACAATGGCATGAAGTACAGGGCAGGAGAAGAGACAGATTGTACATAAATATCAATGTTTCGACTACTTAATTTGTTTGATCTTGTAAACGACATGATCTTGCAACACTTTCTGATTGTCTACCTTCCAGATATATGTTCATTAAAAAAAAAAAAAACCCCACCAACTCCATAAAAATTTCAATCCTGACTCGAGTTCAGTGATTCGGAAGATTAGATGCACAATCAACACTAAACACATGTATTGCAAAAATTTGTGCATCGTCCAGCTCTCGGTTCAGGGATACCTTTTACATTCTTGTTAATCTGTCTCTGCATTTCGTATGGGGCATCGATCATAGGTTAGTGTTCCGGGAAAACGATGGCAATGGAACAGGCTCTTGCGGGCGAAGGATCATGAGTACACCAAACATTCCAAGCATGGGGAGGACGAGAAGCCACTTCAGAAGCTTATAATAATACATGTGGAATGTGAGGGAGAACTCATCTGAAAAATAGAGTCCATTCTTGTCAACCATCTCCACCAAAACAGTGCCTGTGGTTCTAACACTGACGGTTGGAAGTTTGATCCGATATTTGCCTGGTTCTTTGAAGATCTGGTTTTGTTTTATTTTCCTCTCTCCCTGGTAATTGCCAGGAACCATCAAGGTTGTCTGCAAGTTTTAGTGATATTCAGATCAAAATCACAATTCCAAAAAGAATGAGTAGATTCTTAAAGAACTGCATAAGTGCAAATCTTGAGAATAAAAGCATGGAGGTTAGGATCGAATTACAGTGATGTTATATGGTGCTTGTGTTCCAGATGGATTTCTGTAACGGTCTACAATCTCGATCTCAACCCAGAAGTTCTTGCCTTCCTCATCACGGAAAGTTCTAGAGGACTGTGAAATGAAAACACCTTCACGGTTGTACCGAGTTGCAACGTTGTTTCGTCCTTGATTAGTTGATCTCCATTCCTAAATAAATAAATAGAAGTTTATGTGGGAGAGCGAGAAAAAAGTTTCAGCAAGCAGATTCAGATCATCATATATATACCTTGAGGGGATGGTGAGGAGCAGGAGTTGAAAAGCAGAAAACATTCCCATTCATGGTTGAGACAATAAGATCAAGGTCATCTCCACCATCAACATTGTCAGCCAGAACCATGCTATATCTGTGATGGACGAAAAAGAATAGATATCTGATGAAGGAAGAGCAAAAAGAATATAAGTTCGCAACATCGATAGATTTTAGAGAATATCTTACGACGTCTCGCCGATGTCAATAACATCAGCACAGGATGTAGGTCCATCAATGAGATACAAATAGCCATCAAATGATGATGTGACTAGAGTAAGTCCCTTCTTTTTGTCATTACGTGTATTCAGATCAACGAGAAGAATTTGATTCATCACTCTTCCATGGGTTCTATAGGGGTAAGGACGAACAAATGACCCATCCTTGCCACTCAGAACATATATATTTCCTGATACTGTTGGTACCACCACATCAGTATGACCATCCCCATTGACATCGCCAATGGAGGGACCCTGAGAAAATAAGTACACGCATCAAAACTATGGTGGATAAATACTGGCCTAGGAAAGTAACTATCAGATACTTCGCAACAAACAGAGATCTCCAGGATTTTATCTGTATCAATAAGAGATAGATCACATCAGCTAACCTGTACTTAAATCACGAAGTCTGCAAATTACAAAACGGACACACAACTCCAGATCAGTAACCCAGTATAAGACTCACTTCACAAAGATCTCTCTCTCTCTCTCTCTCTCTCTCTCTCTCTCTCTCTGGCAACAGGATCTGTTATTATCATTGTTTTTTCTATGTATCTTTCAGCGCTTTCTATTCTATCAACTACAGAAATGCAGTAATACAAGCACTACTATGAACTACGTTGCTTCCCAACATAAACTTTTGGTATGAGTAAAGATGTTCATCTCAATACAAGCCATCTATCTCGATTCAATTTCTATAAACAGTCAGCACTCAGCAGTAAAACTCATGAACCTAGGATTGATGGCGTGGCTGACAAAAGCCAATGTGCCAATGATTGATTGAAACAGAGCTCAAACTCATCAAAAAAGAAACAAATACAAGGGATTAAAAAATGAAATGAATTCCTTCATTTTTTTTAATTCAAATGAAAAGAATTTCATAATCTGAAAAGTTAGATATGAAAGTAGCTCGGAGTATAGCAGCAAACGATATAACTGTAACTCGTGAAAAATGCATGCCAGATCTAAATACTTTTCGGTCCTAACCCTACTTTCCCTTAATGAACACCACCTCAAGGTCGATTAAACAGAAGACACAACTCTTAACACATACCCAACCATTCTCCATTATTTTGCAAGAAACTCATTTCGATAAAGCGTTGGCCTCCAAGATAATTCATAATTTAACCTAGGTCACGCATGAATTTAAACAGGCAGCTTGACGTTGCCATCTTTTCATGCAGAGAGTAACTAGCAAGAAACAGAAGGTGGTTCACCTGCGGTATAAGACTCTTTAGATTCTTTTCCCAAATTTCTTCACCTCGAGCAGTCCAGGCAGCAATATTTCCGTGTGTATCAGCAGTTACAAGTTCAATTTTTCCATCATCATTGATATCAGCTGCAACAACAGCTCCCTGAATATCAGCCATTTCAAGAGGAAATTTTTCTCTCACCTTGCCTGCACAAATACCACAATCAAGATTCTAATTTCAGGAAATTAGGAAGGAAGATTTCATGTAAAAGTTTAAAATTTCAAGAACGAGTGAACAAATTTAATCAATGACTGCTAAGAGAAAACCAGCAAGGCAAAGGGCACATAACAAAGAATGTACTGAACCATTAGAACACTATTCAAGAGGTAAGTGCTATCTCCTAAAAAGGAGGAGAAAGAAGTTGCGCAGTAAAAGCTTACAGGAGGTATGACTGTACTCATCAAGACATCACCTTCAAGCAAGATTGAGAAGCAAGTAGAATGAGAATACGGCTCAAAGAAAGAATGTTTCTACAAGATCTCAATCAAGTAATTCTACCCCATTTATTGAGAAAATAAAATGCCAAGCGAGGATAAGATATCATTTAAATCGTCTCGAGTTTGCAAAGTGTATTAAATACCAAAAAAAACAGAAAATAATAATAATATAAGGACACAAAAATCAAAGAAGAAACGGTTGCACATACAAGAACAAGAAAATCCGAATTCAGAATCAGATTACCTTGATGATCCAAGACATAGAACAAGCCATAGGATGTTCCAACAAGAATATCCAGATTCCCATCACCATCCAAATCAATGACAGTAGGGGAGGAATATATATAAGCACGAAAGTTTGCAGAATCTGTGCTCAAGTCTAGTTCAGCTGTCCACTTCACTTGCTTTGTATCCAGATTGAAAACAACAATAGCACCAGCTACATATTTCCCAATATCAAGATCACCCAATTCTTTCTTGTGCTCTGGGTTATCGTAGTACCTATTATCATAGAGACTCATCAATTTCACCGAAAAAATAAGTGAAAATAAACACATTCATCACTCAACAAGGGTAGACAGTCTATTCACTCCCAGAGCATTATAAAGATTTTATGTGAATATACCAAGTACTTGATGCCCCAAAACCCAGCAAGAAGTACATGCAAGTACATTTGAATATACATACAAAGAAACTAAGTTCAAATAAAACATAAGATAGTCCTGATTTGTTTTCCCTCATTTTCTTAATCAATACTATCTAATGTGTGAGAAACTGAAAGAATCAAGACGCAAGACAGCATCAAAGGGAACTCACTCGTGATCAAAAAAGTATGAAACAGCTACAATCATTTCAGATACCCCATCATTGTCTATGTCAGCTATGACCTGGAAATTTATGTACCATTCAAAGATCATTACCATGAGTCAAGAATAGTAAGGAATGGCACAGAACTTCATTTGAAGTATAAAAGTTAAACTTACAGGAGTGCACAATAAATGTGCGTCAATATCCACATGTTCCTCCACTTTTTCATGCTTATCTTCAGTCCACTCCTCATCTCCCCACATGGATTCATCAACATAATCATCATAGTCATAATTATACTCATCAGCAAGTTCATCATTTTCACGGAATATCTCAAATGATTGATCAGCCCCTGCTTCTAAAGGTTCATCATTTTCAACTGTGGCAACATGCTCATCTCCACTACCATTTGTATTGGACCCAGAACCATCTTCTTCAGATTGTTTGGGGTCATTAACTTCCAAAAGTCTTCTACTCGTCCCAGTTGCATTCTTATCATCGAGATTTCCAGTTGTAACATTCATAGAAGCATTATTGGTCATGCTTGTAGGCAGGACAATATCTGGTTCGACTTTTCTGTCATTCACGTTACTGTTATTCATGGTATCTGAAACATTCAACATTTGATTTGGTATGGTAGCCGAAGTATTTAGTTCAGTCACACTTCCATTCATCAAGGTCTGGGTTGTATGGTTTAACTCTGGAACACTTCCATTTGTTTCTACAGGGACAATATATACACTGTGATGTCAGTTGTCTCATCTCATGAGATTCTGGATATTCCTTTTATCACAGACTAATAATCAAAGGGATGAGATATACTTACGAGACGTTGATTTTGAATTCATTGCTTCTGTGATAAGTTGTTCATCATGAACATCTGGATGAGATCGGTCCACTGGATCTGGATTTAGACTCACATACCAATTCTTGCGCACACGGCGACGTGGTATCTCTAACTTATCTGTCATCAGATATCCTGACACCCTAACAACAATTGATATTTTTAGGGGAAAATATTAAAAAGAAAAATGTATATACCTATATGTATAGCATCTTTTTAAGACTGAACTATAGAAAAGGTAAGAGATGGTTTGTGTGGAAGGAGGCAAAGATAAGCACCTGAAAAAGAGTACTTCTCCATTGTATGTGGCCAAAGCTATTTCCCTCACACCATCTTTGTCTATATCATACAGAAGAGGACTAGCGTGCACAGTTGACTGATGGAAAGCAGGCCACCCTAATAGAAAATGCATAATTTTGACTAATAGGTTGCCTTAAAGAAACACAAAGCACAACTAATGCCCTCCAAAGCTTTCCATACTAACGTAATATTTTTCACAATTCGACCTTCTGTATGCAACATTATAAGAAATTGGCAATCCCGAAACAATTACCACAACTTTTACCTGGCATTTTATCTCCATCAGAACCTTCTAAAACTTCAAGGTAGTGAACAAAAGATGGAACCACTATCTCAAGCTTCCCATCACTGTAAAACAAATAAACTAGAAAAATAAAGTTGAAGTAAAAAGAGGTTGCACCCCAAGTGTAATTATGACAGCATTAGAACTCCGAGGAATCCTTTACACATTGGTTAAGCTTCATGCCATAATGAACGTACTAGTGAGGGGCTTACTATACCTGTTAATATCAGCGATCAAGGGGGTAGCATACACGCTAGAACTTACTTCCGTTTGCCATCGTAGCTCCAAATTCTTTGGGCATTGTGTATTCAACAAAGCATCCTCATCTCTAATCAAAGATCAGAAGATTAAAAAGTCAATATTTGGAAAAAAACGAATCGTTTCCCCAAAAACCTCCAGCCAGTTTTACAGCAACCGAAGCACTTGAACCAAAAATCTCGATTGCAAGTTGAGCTCACAATCCAATGGGGAAAAAATCAAATAAATAACCAGACTAACTGCAGGTCACAGAGACGGAAAAGAAACGATTAAACACAACGATACAAAACTTACATCTCAGGGTATCCAAGGGCATCATCCGTGGCTACTCGTTCCCGAAATTTGTTTTTCTTGGTCTCCTCACCGTGAATCAAATTCGACGGAGCAAAGAGAATTAAACAAATAAAAAGAGCTGAAATCCCCGAGAATTTCATGTGGCCGCCACCGTAGCCTTACAAAGAACAGAAAGAATCGAATACTCAAATTCGAGGCAGAGATCAATGCAATTTAGGGAACGAAGCCCCTGAGGAACGCGCTATCAAGACTCTGCAAATTGAAACGCAGAGCCAACAACAGCAAATTGCCTTAAACCCCAAAAGGGATCTGCTTAATCCAACTGCAGTGGCGTCTTTCCGCGAGTATGAAACGAAAAGATTTTAGAACGAAAAAATGTTGACTATTCTATCAAATTTGTCTGGTTTATTGAAATTAATACCTTTAAACAAATTTTATACGCCCTCAAAACCTTAAATTAATAATTATATTCATTTAAATTTTACTTTGATAAATCTATTAAATTTTAGTTTAAAAAATTATTAATGCTTATTTAAATGTATTAATTAATGTAATTGAGAGGAAAAATATTAGAAACTAGATTGTAGGTATGATTTTTTCTGTAATTATATGACAATTTTGTTATTACTTTAATAATTTTATTGAGTATTTTGACCTAATTTTAAATCATTAATAAATATTCTAGATTTGATTCTTTATATAAGATTATAATTTAAATTGGTAAAATTATTATTTGGGATTTGATATAATATTCAAATTTATGGGTACAAATATAAGATTATAGTTTCTACCATTTCATTATTTAGTTCAACAATGAATTAAGTTTTTGTATTTAAATATTAATTTTTTTTATGGCAGGTTCTTTCTTTATTTATTCTTAACTTAGGGTTGTTGGAAAAGTTATTACTAGTTATTACTTTGGAAAATGAGTTCTCATTATTGGTTAGAGAGGGAACGAAACATTTTTTTTTATAAAGGTGTGGAAACTTCTCCCTAAAACTGTGACATTGTGACAGCGAAACAGGCCAAAGCAACAATGGTAGGCCTAAGATGTTACAAATGGTATTAGCCCTAAAACTGTGATATTGTGGCAACGAAACAAGCCAAAGCAACAATATCTTCTACTGGGTCTGAGACATTACAAATGGTATTAGAGCTAAGCAGAGTGTGCCAACAGAGATATGAGGCTCAAAGATGGTGAATTGTAAGATCTTAAATCGATTGAAGGCACGAGAATGTTGGTCGCTTGACCTTAAAGAAGAGTGGATTGTGAGATCTTATATCAATGAGAGAAAGAAATGTTAAGCGCTAAATGCGGTGAATTGTTAGATCCACCGGTTAGAAGGAAGCATTTTTTTTAAGGGTGTAGAAACCTCTCACTCATTTATGCGTTTCCTATTTTTATTATTGCATAAATGCAATGGCTTAAAAAATCCAACTATATCAAACAAATGAAAATTATTTCCTTCCATACCATCTATCATATTGATAAAAGCATTCCTGTTCGGTTGGAAACAACCTCAAACATATGAATGGAGTTCGTATTTTCAATTCGAGTAGAAACCCCCTTTTTTCGACTATGTTTCAGCAGAAATGGTAAGCAAACCAAACAAGACATCGAACAATATCCAGGTCGTGTTCTTATTTCTCATCTCCAGAACAGAAAGACGAGGACAAAAAAGAAAGAGAGAGTAAAGGTTATTCACAACAGTAAAATGAAAAAGCTAGCTATAAAAACTTGGCTCAGATTTACTTTAAAAAGAACTACCTAAGAGTTGCTTGCTGCCTACCGCAATTGCTAAATATCGAAAATCAAATTACTAATATACATGATGATGATCCTAATCCTACTTCTCTTCACCTGGAAAACTAGAAGAAAAAAAAAATGGATTTCAAAGCTCTACCTGAAAACATCTATTAAGTGCAATGACTGGATGATCATAGACACGCCAGCTGCACACACGTCGATAGCAACAAGGCAAAGCTATGGCAAACAACATCCTGTAGGAACTCCTTTTGAGCATCTCGTCCAAACATTACCTAATTTCTGTATTTGTGCATTGCATCGTCTATCTATCATCACCTCCGTCGTGTTGAATTTGTATGTTGGGCTGCTTTACTATCATTCCTTATCCTATCAGCATACATGGGCAAGCGTATGATCTCATGAATTTCCTTCAACAAATCCTCCTCCGTGATGTTGTCTTTAATGCTCCGCATGACCTATTTCAAACGTCGAGAAATATTAATAGACGCAGGTTTCAAACTCTCAGCAAAACGGCATATCAAATTGGTAGGAAAAGAACCTTTCTATATGTATTGAAATCATTAGGAGTTGTTTTGTCTGTCCTGACACGCATACAGACCCATACTCGTTCATCAGAATCCCAAGAGCACTCAACAATCTTTCCTGAATAGAAGGAAGGATCGCCATCTGCAAAAGTTTCAAAATGAGACCTAAAATAATATACACTGAAGAACTATATATTATTCGGTCTATAAAATATTTGCAGTCAAAAGTAGAATCTCATTCAACAAACCCAAAGATTTTAAACCAACGACCACCTAGTTATCCAGGAATTTTGGCATAGATAATGAAACATTGAAGGTAAAGGTTGATAAAGATAGATACAGCCAGAATTAGCCACATATGCAAGAGATAGTAGTTATCAAGGCCCCAGCATTCTGCAACATAACCGTGGTAGCATCTATATACAAACGAGTACAAATACAAAGATGAACTAACTTAACCAGCAATTTTAAATACAAAGATGACTAAACCACAGAAGTAAATTAACATCATACCACAAGTCCTGGACGATCAAGATGATATTTCCTTCACAAAAAATTTGCACTTGTGCACAATAGGATGTAAGAGTTCATCGTAGCAAATAAAAGATAGATTATTAAGAATGATTTGACTGATAATAGTGCAAAGAGAAGACAAAAGAATATGAAGTAAGGGGGCAGAAACTATTTGCATCAACCTTTGAACTTAACCCTATTTCCTTCCATTGTTTTCCTCTTTCCTCGTTCAAACAAAATAAGCGTCTGAGAATCATCGTCCCCCATCTGTCCAGACAATTAACTTCAAATTACTCAAGCATCAACTTCGGTAGCAGCAATCAAATTCAATGCTAAAGAAATTACTTACAACCTCGAAAAGGAAGTCGACTGAATTCATTTCTGGATATTTCCACTTTAAAAGACCCTCATGAGTTCGAGGAACATAAGCATCATCCCACCCCTAGAAAAGAAAAATAAAAAACTATTTCACCCCAATAAATGATGATAACAAATTTCCAAAAAAAAAAATGTAGAAAAATATCAATTTATACACTAAACTTCCCAAATTAAATTAATTAAAGCTCTAAATTAATAAACGTATTAATTAACACCCTAAACTTTCGTAAGGGAATCAATTTTGACCTATCATTAGGACTCTGCTTCAGCTTCAAAATCATAAATGCACAACTTTCACGTCTAAGACTTCTTCAAATATAAAGATTAATGCAATATTCCAGGCAAATATTTGAATCAGGAGTTTTTTCTTTCATATGGGCATTTTTCATCTTCTCTTCTTCCTCTATTTTTCATTACTTATTTAAAAAATAATTATATGATAATTTTTCATGCTATTTGGTAGTGTTTTGGAAAAAGAATAATGTTAAAATTGATTTATGAATAAAAGGAATAAATGGATGGTTTCCCTAAAACGTAAACTTCCACAATCTCAGACCCAAACAAACGACAGTGTAAGATGCAATATTTAAAAGCAGAGAGAAACAATGCTAATAAAAAGAGATGTCACAAATTTACAAGAAATTATAAGCTCATAAACGTCGAGATATAATACTTAGTATCATATTTCCTTATGGGTAATTATACTATGATTGTGTATCTGAGACAATATTTCTAACAGTTCAAGTTTCCTGGAATAAAAGATAACTCAAACCCTATCAAAGGTGCAAAAGGTATCTATATTCATATTTTATTTACTAAAAATTCAACTACCTGAAATATTAGACCATCGGCATCATGTGAAAGCCTCGGTATGAACTCCTTCAAAAGTTTGGTAACTGTGGAGAGCAACCAAAAGTCTTTCCTCCTCACCTAATGAGTATTTATTTATGTTGAATCAGATAGCCACAGCCAGAAGAAAAGAAATAAAAAGAAAAGTATGGATACAAACCCTGAATGGCTCTAGGTCATATCTATACTGAGGGTTCCTACTTTGGTAAATATTCTGGCGCTCGTAATTACGAGGTTCGATCACTTCTTTCTCAAGCATCTTCCACCGTTCATAGAAAGGACGCTACAGCAATGGCAAACTATAAGAGCTATAAAATGGAAATAACAACTTATCACTAAAAGATAAATGCACAATTAATTGAACGCCATGAATTGTAAAAAAAGAAAATATGACCAAACAGTCAAGAGGCAGTTCTATATAAAGTCAGCCAATGACCATCCAACCAAAAATTTAAATACCGCTAAACATTCTCAAATAGATATTACCAAGTGCATCTTGAATGGTAGCAATAGGTGCATAGTTGCGTACATGAATTAAGAGATCTCGATAGAATATGACATATATTTAAGGTCAGGTCAAAATACAGGAAGGAAATAATCAACCTACCAAGGCCCAATTCCTAACACTAATCAGATTATGCTGGGACTTTTCTTCAAAGAAATAAATATTTTATTGGTGTGGAAGAAGAACTAAGAACAAACACAAGAAAAAATAAGGTGTTCCATCCTCAAGATCGCAAAAGGAACTCATGTCTCTAAATTGATTATTTAGCTAGAATTGAACTGAAGAATCGAGCCCTCAAAAGCATGGTTAAGTTTGTAAACACAATAGTCCTGCAAGTTGTGCAATGCAATAGAGGTGGCAAAATCCCAAAATATTAAATAAATAAGATTAAAACACATGCATGCACAATTATCATGTCCAAATTCAAGCAACTTTTTTTTTTTTTCCGGGGGGGGGAGTTAACTATATTAAGAGCATAAGGTTTCATCCATAAGGATCACTAACAAAAATATAAATCAAACCTCAGTGACTGAAACATGATTAATTGCCATCATATCATATATAAGATATCTTCTCTCTTGCTTCTGTGAGTCCGGCAGAGTGTCAATGATCATTTCTCCATCAAGGAGTGTGTAGTTGTGAATCTTCTCAACTAGGCCCTTGAAGCCAAAATGAACAACGTATATCAGGTTGGATGCACATACAATTATACAAGTAAATAGATCTCCAGTGAAGGGATTGGACTAACATACATCATTTGCATTTCTGTACGGAAATCTCATTTGGACTCTTCTAAATTTAAAACCCCTGTCAATCAAGTAGCATCCATCCATGGTTATTAGCATCATATATCTTGTTCCATCAGCTTTCCACGTGGCATAATAATAGCGTTGCCTTAGCAGTTGAAGATTCTCTCTGCATACCATAAATATAAAATAGAACTCAATATCATGAGGCTAAATTAAATAGAAAACTAAATCCATAAGAACATATAATCAGAGGGAGTGCAGGAATGATTGCTCAATTGCTTGCATTACTTTTTCAGGGTAAGAAGCATTTGCATTACCAAAAGACTGAGTGCGATGTCTCCACCATAGCAAAGGAGCGAAGAAGACTATAGAGAAAGGGTTTCAAATATTTAAGCACAAAAGTGAATAAGAGGCGGTGGCAGCTTTTAAAAACAAGAAAGAATGCTAAATCTCTATATTACTCTAGAAGTTCTTTATTCAATATTGTTGAGAATAAAAGAAATTATTCCTCTACAACTAAACATACAAATCAAAAACAAAAGGTTTGCAATAGTCAGAACTCTTAAATTGCAATAGGGTTACAAACTATAATAACGTAACAAAACCTTTTCTGAGTTAAGAATATAGCTCAAACACTCCCCCCCTTCCCTAACAAAAAAGAAAAGAATCTATAAATAACCATCCCAATGTTCAGATCGGAACTATAGCGTCAGGATCACAAAGTGTTCAATTCATCTGCAGTTGAGTTCAGCGGGTAGCAAACCTGAAGCGTAACTCTGACAGTCACATGGAGGACTGCAGAGGAAGTAGAATGCAAATTACTTGAAAACCTTAACCGTGGGTTGTTATTGGAAGCATAGAGAGTGACCACCGGCCAAGCTTTTTCTAATCAATTATCTGGCATTCAACCCTTCTTGTCTCTTCTATTCCCATTCTCAGTAACCTAATTGGCTATGAAAACAGCACCCAGAATCTTTCTTTTATTAAAAGCAGTCCAAAAATCAGAGACGGCATATTTGCCTCTATGAAAACAGCCCCCTTGCTTGTAGAGTATAATATGAGGAGCCTTCATCCAGAAAGTAAAGAGTCATTTACCAACTCCCTATCTAATCAAAGGGAAAGGTATGAAAACCAAGATTTAACAAAGAAGAAAAACCATGATTTCTTGACCTCCTTGTTGGCGAGTTTTTTTTTTTTTTTTTTTCCTTCAATCCAATGACTTCGAATTCTGCCGCCATCTTTCATTTTCACTATAGATTACATGATCAAGGTGCTTTCTCAAAAACCTCCCCTGAATCTTTCTCGACTTTAGTCAGACCCTCTTCCACATTTTCATCGAACTCATCTATAGTTCTCAACAAACCATTTTCCTCCTAGATAAATCTTCAAAGGTCTCTAATTCAATTTTTTACCAAAATAGCATCTCTCTCATGAAAACTGAAATCCTGCCAACCTTTCCACAAGTACCAACACCAATCAAACTTTGGCGGAGGAAAAACATGATTAAAACTTTGGCCCCACCTTTTAGTAGTGTAGTTTCTTTGAAACAAGTCAACCCCTACTAACAAGAGAACTATCATAACCCCCTATCGTAAATATGCAACTGGGGTATCTAAGTGCTATGATGCATACGTATAGATTTTCAAGTTAATCGTTCATTGTAGTAAAACTATGAATGTTAACAACAAAATTAGAAGAAAATAAGTTCTTTAATAAGTTACTAACAAAAAGCCAAAAAAGGGCTCTGGAGTCATGACACATAGATTGGCACAAGAAGCCCAAAGGCATTTAGAAGTGGAATTAATTAATTTAGGAAAATATCATAAATGAAGATTAAGAAAATTTTATGCAACATGACCTGTTAAGAGACACAGGATGCGACCCGGGAAATTGCAAATTCGCTCTTGCCTGTAAAATAAAATAGTTAAAACATTGAATCAAGTACAAGCAACACAAAAATGGGCTACATCTGCAATCTACACATGCAAATGCTTCAACTACATAACGTATCTTATGCATAAATTTCAACTAGTCTTTTATGCAATAGTGTTGCATAGACTCACGCATGTTGGCTTCAGCAATAAGTTCAAACTGAACAAATTTTATTGTCCTATTTGAAAACTCAGATGATCATTCATCATTCTCGTTTTTAAACGATGAATATAAGCATTGAATAGGACAGCAAAAAATTATACGAAGTAAAAAATATATTCCATGGCTACCAAATAAGTATAAAGTATATTCCATGCCTACCAAATAAGCCATATGCTTCCAACTAAAAGATCATTTGTAGGTTGAATTAGAAATTTATTCTTGACCTTTGAGGTTTGTGTCTATTTGATCCATGAATAAACAAAACTACTAATTTAGTCTCTGAGCTTTAAACTTTTTTAAATTTTATGGATCTACTAGATACAAAAGTTTAGGGTTCCATTAGACATAAAATTCAAATTTATATATAATAGATCAATTAACTTTTAAGAATTTTGAATTTTTCTAAGACATGTTAGATGCAAACTTGAATGTTCATGAACCTATAAACACAATTAAAAATTTGGGACCTATTAGATATTTTTGAAAATCTAGAGACCAAATAGACACAAATCTCAAAGTTGAAGGACTAAACTTGTAATTTTACCTTTTCTTAATAAATAAATAATGGTTGTAACACACACACACACACATATATATATTCCAAATTTTAGTGGTACTTTGAAAATAGATGGTTTAAGTATAAAATTTCATGATCGCCTAGCAAGTAAAAAATAATAATTATTATTATTATCATTTAAAAAAAAAAAAAAGGTAAAATGAAAAGTGAAGACAAAACAATTCACCCCATATAAAAATCCCCAGCGATCTTGTGCGAATATAGATGGAATAATGTCTTAGGTTCCATTAAGGAAGACGTGAAACCATGGATTATCTTGTCTATATTCTGATATAAAAGTGCAGACACATAAGAAGAAGAAAAGGCTTAGAGAGCATACTCCCGCATTCATTTTAAGCATTTGATAGCAGAAGTGTTTAAAAGCACGTTCTTGGTCCTCAGGTATCTCATCACCCAATATATCATCATTTGTCATCACTTGAGCAGCATCATCATGATTTTCCTTGAAAACAACCAAAGGAAAAAAAGAATCAAATAAGCTACATCCAAAGACTAATTAATAGATCTGAATTGGTCCTCCTATTTTGTAATTCTCTTATGAACAAAACCCTTCATTTCTGTCGACAGAAAAGACTTTGTCTGCAACCCGAAAATTCTAATGAACTAGTTTTTTTAGTCCTTGCCAGAGAGGGTTCAAGAAAAACTATAGAAAGTAGCATATTGGTCTAGAGCATGGGACATGGGAATGTAATGTACCACATCTTAATTCCTATCTTTCCAAGAACTAGCATGCTGAGTGCAAGTGTGTGAATGTGTAGAATGGAACTTAATGCAAGAATTAACAAAAAGAAATTGAACAAGGTGTAGTCCTGGGTGGATTCCATGTGCAGTCTAACTAAGATCCCATGAGGCTTAAGGCAAAAAGATACTTCCTTTCATGTGCTCTTAGTCTTTAAAGCTGCAAGCAAGTTTGATTTCATTTCTTACTTGAAAAGACCATGAAGTACAAAGAGTCCATATATTTCTTTTTTAATAACCCCTCTTTCTTGAGAAAAAATGAAAGAACACATGATTGTGTACACTTCTTACGTGTCTAACCCATTAATAGGAAGAAATTGAAATATTGACAAGAACGAGTACTCTATGAATATTGCATACATTCAAAGGAGCAGCAGAACCTCCATCATCATCATCATCCGGAACTGCTTCACCATTAAGATCAAGATCTGAGGATCTCTTCCACTCAGGTGTGGTTGGGCAAACAACCAATTCAGGTTTTTTTTCATGATAGAAGTCATATAATGCATCAATGTAATCTGGCTTGTAAATTCCAGGAGGACGTGCATCGGAAAACATTTTAAGAGCCTGTGCAACGAGGATAATCCAAAGTCCCCTCTCAAGGGGTAGCAAATCAAAATGAGAGATGAATCAATGAGATGAACAAAGATAAACCAAGAAATGATCATGACACTTGAATCATTTTATAGGTGGACTTACTAACCTGGGTAACAGAAATGGATAGTGCACGCGCAAGATAATTTATGATCATATATCCAGTGCGATTATGGCCATGCGTGCAATGGACAAGAATATACTTCTTTGAGTGTTTCTGACGAGAAATAAACTGACTGACCTGGGAAAAAAAAAGGATAATAATTAACGCATGTTCGGCTGTTCAGGCTCAACAATCTTCTCAGTTCCTCAGCTGAACACGTAAAAAGTAAACAAGTCCACACATGCACAAATAATGGAAACATGTAACTGTGTGTATGTGTGCGGACATGCCAACACACTTTTTTTCCCCAAATCAAACAGATACAGTAGAGAATGTATTCTAAGACCTAATGTGCATTGCCAGGACACAAAAGCTGCTGATTAAGGAATTCAATGGACAATAAGTTAGAAATTTGGTAGATCAAAGAAGCCCAGATTGATACAGTAGCTAGACAGTATAACACCCAAAACGAGTAATGATATTATTCAGTTCTTAATTTCACGTCGTACCCAATATTCCAAGAAAAAAAAAGATAAAACAAAGGCCAATCCCTTGACCCTTCCACTCAAAATCTGATGCATGAAAGCACTTCTAATAAAATGGAAAAAGATTCCCGGTGAAAAAAATGGTACGAACCTCGTAAACGAACATATTGACTGACTTGTTGTCAGGTACAGAATCCCTCCCCTTGCAAGGAATCTTCCCCCAACAAGAAGAACGAAGATCACAGAAAATAAGAAAAGTTCAATACCAACAATTAAAAAGTACAATTAAGATAATATGCCATATTCCAAGGCTCACCTTAACATACTTGATACCCTCTTTATTCAAATCTGTTGTTGTATAATAACGATAAGAATTTGTCAAATCAATCACCAAACCGAGCTGAAAGTTTAGTTCAAAATAATCTGTTATTTCAACTTGGTAAAATGAGCAAGAATAAGAAATTCTTTATTAACATATTTTGTTCTTTGGTTCTCCATGTGCATGAGAACAACTGGCCAAAGAGATTTCTTTGTTTTCTTTATGCTACTATTTTTAATGAATACTTTATTTTGGAATGGAAAACAAGTTAAAGATGAAGAAGCTACATCCCTATATCAAAAAAAAAATTGCACTTTTCTCTCTCTCTTTCTCTGGTATATTTTTTTTTTTATAATGTTGTTTGAGCGAGGAGTATGAGAGACAGAGGCTTACTTTTCTCCCCCAAACTCTCTGCTGATGGATCGCTTGCTTAAATGCATATCTTTTACCAGGCGCTACACAATCACTGAAGGTGTCACCCAGAGGAACTTTGGAAGGAATCATGCAACATATTTCTTGACCAAAAGCAGGGCAATCCAACCAACCTGCAAGTAAAGAGTGGTGAACAAAAATGGTTAAAGCATAAAGCATAGAAAAGAAAGTTTCTAGAAAAGAATGTTTGCTTTACATGGTCTACGTTTTAGCATCAGCACTCAACTTAATGCCTCAAATACTTAGGTGAAAAAGATCAGAAAAAATAAATGGAACCGTAAACCTTTCGTGAACCTGCTCTTATTTGATCATTTGAAAACTGAAATATTTACAACCAGGTACATGCAAAGGAACCATAACCTTTCGTAAATCTTAAAGTATGAGTAAAAAAGAAGGAAAATGATAGAAACCAAAAACTAAGAGCCTCACCTGGAGGAAGCCTGCTTCTAACGGTTTTTTGGTTTTTAGCAGGGTAAGACTGATCCCGTGCCGCCTGTTGGTGTTCATGCACCGGTCTCTCAATAGAGCGATCTCTTTTCAACCGCCTTTTTCTTTCTTCTCGTTCCTAACACAAACAAATGGATGGCACAATCAAGCTGTACTTCACGTCCAGGTATCAATGTGTATGCATGAATACTGCTTGATTTCATGCAAGTACAATACTCTGGTGCACTTACAAAAAGACTAAGCTTCCTCTTTCGACTGTCCATAAATCTCTTTTTCTTTTTCTTTTTCTTTTTTTTTTTTTTTTTT
>NW_019272020.1:4981015-5101906 GCF_002738345.1 Cucurbita maxima | reverse complement strand
AAAAAAAAAAAAAAAAAAAAAAAAAAAAAAAAAAAAAAAAAAAAAAAGAAAAAGAAAAAGAAAAAAAGTATCCCCGAGTATCAAATCTTACTAGAGAGCATAGAAAACCAAGATGAGATTTTCCCTTTATCCGCTACTCCATATAAACAATTCTAATGAGGTGTCCAAAAAAGAAATAAAAGATAGGAAGTTAAAACAGAATCTTCGCAGAAATCCTCCCTCTTTCGCACCATCATTCTCGATAATGAAAGTTTATGTTTCTAGTTTAAAAAAAAAAAAAAAAAAAACACAGGGCAGAAACGCACATACCCGCCGTGCAATACTGGCACCAGTCTCTATATGATCCTCTGGAGCACTATACACCACTTCATTTCTATCAAACGTCTCTTCATCCTCTTCAGGCACCGGCGAAGCATTTAAGTCCATGAAGACAATCACTCAACGTCCACAAACCAACATTTACTCCAAACCTCACAATTCCTCAAACACAGCAGAGTCACAAACTTCACAAGTAACCCAATACTAAGCACAACCCTGCAAGTCAAAAACCCCAAACAACACAAAATTAAAACCATTTCGACTACCGGTTTCCCAAGTAAAAATATGAACCGCATTACTCGTAGTGCGTAAACCCACAACCCTATCAAATGAAACAACCTAAATAGGAACAAAATCCCAAATTCTCGATGCCTCAATTCTGCAAATTGAGAGCACACGAGAAACGTGAAAAGGAAAAAAGGAAAAAAAAAAAAATCAAGAAAGAACATACGAATAAAAGAATAAAAAGCCGTACGAAATGAAACAAAAAAAGGCAACACAAAGACAGAATCAAACCTCGGCAGGAAATTGCAATCGACTGCCAATCCCTGCCGAAACAACTAGGATCCAGCAGCGCTTGGATAAAGAAAGCAAGAGGAAGGTGTAGGCGTCGGAAATCAAGAATCCACCAACTCGTAGTCGAAAAATATTCTCACCTTAACAGTCGCAGGAAAAATCCAAGTAGAAAAAACTCACATAATTCGCATTCGAAACCCTAAGAAAGAAAAAAAGAATAAATGAAAGCAAAAAATACAGAGAGTAGACGAAATGAAAGAAGATGATAATAATCAATGTTTCGAGAGAGATAGAGAGAGAGAGATAGGAGCACCTTTTTTATTTTAATTAATCTCTTAAAAAAATTTGAGTTTTATTTATAAACTTTCAATTAGGGTTTCGTTGTAGACAACATTTACATTTATATATATATATTTTAAATAGTTTTTTATACATTTGAACAAAATTTAAAATTTTGAAAATCAAATAAATACCTATTTCAAATTTTAATGATTAAATTTATAATTTAATATTTTTATTTATTTATGTGGTAGAATTATAGTATTGACTTTGAAAATAAATTTAAACAAAACAATATAAATATACATTTGAGTATCAAATTATTATTAAAAAAATTCGATAATATAAAATATCAATGGCCTATTTTAGAATTAAACATTTCATTTTTGTTAAAAAATAATATATTTAGATTTACGTGACATATTTTAGAAAAAAATATACTCATCTGAAATCTATTAAATTCTAAACTTGTTATAACTAAAAAATTTATATTTTGTTATAACATGAGTAAGACTTCTTAAAATCTAAATATTTGCATAATATTTTCTAGATACGAGCATTTTTATTTATCGATCAAAAATTAAAATAATTCCGAACTATTAACTTATGGTCTAAATGATTTGAAATTAAGTTGTGAAGTTTAATTGAATAAAATTTTATGTTATATTCAGGAGCTTAAGAAATTCAACATAGATATGACATTTGTCGAAGTAACATCGCTGAAATTGCATTAAAGATGGCAAATGATGAGTAAAAGCAAACAAAGCTTCTGTAATCATGTACACAATACTGATCAAAATTGTTAAAAAGCTTCAAGAAAGTATGGTAGTTCCAAGGGAGTTATCATCTCATGGATGGGAGATAGAAACCTTGCTTTAAAAAGTTTAAAACAAGTCCGAAAAGAGCTAAACCATCAAGTATGGCTGAGCACACCACTCGTGCCTGCCCCCATAGCCACACGGGTTCGTCCTAAATCGAATGGCTCTCTTAGTTACACCGGTCAGCCTAAGCTTAAAAAATTTAAAACAAGTCAAAAAGAGCTTAACCATTAAGTATGGCTGAGCAAACCGCTCGTGCCCGCCCCCATAACTACACGGGCTCGCTCCAAATGGAATGGCTCTCTTAGGTACGCTGGTCAGCCTAAGCTTAAAAAATTTTAAAAAGTCAAAAAGAGCATAGTCATCAAGTATGGCTTAGCAGACCGCTCGTGCTCGCCCCCATAACCATGCAGGCTCGCCGTGGTCAGCCTAAGCTTAAAGTAAAGGAAAGGCCGGGGGTTTACTTACTCGAAAGATATCAGACCTGCTTGTTTGAGACCAATGTAGACTGCAAACCAGCATGCCTAAAGGCAATTAAGAGAGAAGCTGCTACTCTTGTTTGGAACAGACCATTAAAACCCTTTGGTTCAAATTGAATGTTCCAACCAGGATGATGTCTAGTTTCTAAAGAATCATATGATCAATCATCAAAAGTGGGAAATGATACCACTTTAAAGAGTCTGAAAAGCATTATAGGCCTCCAAGACATTCTTGCAATCTATACAGAGCTATTTGGATCTATCTTTGGAAAAATAAGAAACACAGCAACAACAAAACCAGAAGCCAGATATAAATAACTCCAAATCCAAGAGACCTAATTTAGAGAAGAAAAATCCCCGAAACACAGGAAAAATGAAAATGCAGCTCTGCCCTGACCTTCCAGCTCCAGTTCATGCTAAATCTTGTAACCGATCAAAATCAAGCGTTGTCGTATTCGGGTTAGAAGCGGAAACAGCTAACTTAGTATTTCTGGCCGTTGTAGAAGCTCTTACTAATTTTCAGTTGCGTCCAACTTTTTCTTCTTAGGCATGGTCCTGCTCATGCATATTGATAGTAAAAACACAGCAAAATTTGAAAAGTTACCTAGTAAAACTCTTAAACTTAGCTATTTTGCATCCACTGGCAGCTGTTCCCTAATCCGAATTCTACAAACCTCAAGCTCAAGAAAATATTCCATAATTATTGAGATAAATTTTTCATGTTGATCAGAAAATGAAGAAAAGGGCAAGAGTAGTTCGTTTTCAAAGATGTTGATGCACTAAGCCTTTCAAGTTTCAATGCATTTCTCTGCATCTATGCGTGCTCGTGTGTGTTCTTTTAACATGGTAAAAAAGATAGCAAAACTCACATTAAGCGAAGGTATGTTCAGCACCCAAATTCATCTGAATTCTGGCGTCACCGTCATCGTACACAGAACTATCGCCTTCTTTTGGATCGAACCCTGATTCTGCAGTTTCCAATATCTCTTCCCTCAGTGTTTCATGTTTCTTCTTCAAGTCTGAAGATTCCAATGCAGCAGCAAGGCTCTGCTTTATTTGTTGCTCCAAAGCCCAAATTCTGTTCTTTGAGGTTGCATCTGGTGTCTTTCCAGCCTTGGCTACCTCCAGTTTCAGTAATTCAATCTTGTCTTTTAGATCTGTTCTGCTTACAACACTGTTAATTCCCTGATTAATTTCCTCATTTAACATTTCTATCTTTGGTTTGAATAGGGACAACGATGACTGCTCGCTAAGGACTTGTGCTTTTGATGTTAATACTTCAACATCTAACCCTAAGGAGTTGAGGGCATTTACCAACTCCCCTTGTATTTCCTTCTTTACATTATCGATTTTCTTTCGCAGTTCGGGGTCCAAATCCGAATACATAGACGCCCCTGAATTTTCAATTTCAGCTCTCAGTGCTTCATATTTCTCTTGTACATTAGGTTGACTTAGAACCTCTGCAAATTTTTTGTTGATTTCCTGTTTCAACGAGGTCTCCTGAACATCTCTTGCTGATAGAGCCTTGAATTGAGATAAGTCCTTTAACATGTCAAGTTTCTTCCTCAGATTCTCGTAGTTTGGAGCTTTAAATAACCCCAGGTTGATTTCATCTCTAAGCTTCTCAATTTCTCCTTTCAATGCAGGTTGGATAAGTTGGTCCGGTGAATTTGCTTTCGAAAACTGTTCTCGCAGCGTGGCGAGTCTGTCATTCAATCCCATGGCCTTTACTGCCGCAGAAAATTCAAAATCAACTTCTTTCTTTAATTTTTGAACCATCTTATTCAGAACCAAATCTGGTTGCCCAGTGGAGGATTCCTTGGCTTTCACTATTTGTTGTTTCACTTTTTCCACCTGAACTTCTAGTTGCTGAACTGGGGTCTTCCCGATGGGTACTTTCTTCGTCTTCCTGACGACGGGTACTTCCTTCTTTTTCATGTTCAATTTCTTCTTTGGATCAACTGGAACGCCTTCTTGAAACCCACCAATTTTACGGAATTTCATCATTCGATGCCTCAATAGTTCTTCCGTGTCCATCATCAAAAGCTCCTGAAACAACATGTGCAGTACAACTCATTAAAGTATAAGCTACAATGAGCAGCTTTCATTATTTTGGAAGAATTCAAGGACATACGTCCATGGTCTCATTTATTGCAATTTTTATTTGTTGTGAGGTCCAAGAAGGATCTGCATGCGCACCACCCAAAGGTTCCTGTGAACAATAACTCTTAAAAACACGATGAACTAATAAAAGAACGTGCAATAACAAGATATGTGAAGGACAGCATCATTACAGGGATTATGCCATCAGCAATTTGTAATTTGCACAACTCCGACGCAGTAATTCTTAGCTTCTCTGCTGCCTGCAAATAAAAGAAAATCTCAAAAAATACATATATAACAACCTTCACAAGAGGAAACTAAGAATTGAATGTATAAAAACCTGTGGGGAAGCTTTTGCACTCTTCCATAAGATAGCAGCGCAGGCTTCAGGACTAGATCGTAGTAAGAATAGCCAAAAAAAGGAAAGAAATGATCAGCATGCACACAAATGAAGTTGCCTTAATTTACTAAAGCTAGCCATGAAATGCACCTGGCAACATAGAAAACTGCATTCTCAAGCATTAGCAACTTATTAGCACAACCGATTGCCAGGGCACCACCAGAACCGCCTTCGCCAATGACAATTGAAATTATCGGTACCTTGAGACCAAACATAGTCCTCAAATTATGAGCAATAGCTTCACCCTGCAAATGTATGAAGCAAATCAGTTCTCCAGCTAAAGGAAGAGCTCGATGAAAAAAGAATATTTTGTTACATACTTGACCCAGTTCCTCGGATTTGAGGTCCGCATAAGCACCTGGTGTATCAATGAAAGTAACAATTGGGAACCCATGGTGATCAGCATAATACATCATGCGAAGCGCCTTCCGATAACTATTGGGAATTAAATAAAACTTATAAGCAGGACTAAACATCCGATACCCAAACTTCAAATTCTTCAAGTTAGCATTCAACTAGCAATAATTCATACTACTTCAAAACTCGTGGATTATTATATAATGTATAGTGCAACATGGGTTGCCATGACTAACATACCCGTGTGGTGTAGGCATTCCAAAATTACGCCGAATATTTTCTTTTGTGTTTCTGCCCTTTTGGTGACCCATGAACATGTACCTTCTCCCATCTATGGTTCCTATACCAGTAACAATTGCAGGATCGTCGTACCCTAACCGATCTCCATGAAGTTCAACGAACTGTAAGGCAGAGATGAATAAAATATTTTTTCATTAACACAAGCAAATCCATAATCCTAAATTTTCGATATCACTTTCACAATAAAAGGAGCACCAAACCTTTTCAGTGATATTAAACACGTGATCAAGGAAAGTTGGCCTGTTAGGATGCCGAGCTATACTGACACGTTGTATAGGAGTCAAATGAGTGTACAAGTCCTGTAAAGCCTGAAGCCAGCAACGCGAAGTAATCAAACTCGTTAAGATAAATTTACGTGAAAAAGATTAATTTTCAACACTACTTGGAATAAGAATTCTGTGAAAAGTAATAACAAACCTGCCGATATTTATTTTCCAACGAAAGAATCTGATCACTAAAGTCTAGACCAGTTTCTTGAGCCATTTTCCGCACCTGTATCCATAATGAAAAGACCATCAATGCAAAAGAACACGATAGACACCCATCCAGAAGAAGCAACTAACATCAATAAGGAAAGACTAACATCGTTAATCTTCTTCTCAAGAAGAACAAGTGGTTTTTCAAATTCAAGAGTAACAGGCTTCTGCGTCTCTTTCAGAGGCTTGAAATGTGAGAGATGAGTAAGAATTCCACCCTTGACATTCGGATCCGCATCAGCCGGCCATGGATACTCGTGCTTTTTCACCTTCCTTACCTTTGCACTCACTGTCATGTCCTTTCTTCTTGGGTTGAATCGCACTTTAGCGAGGTCCCTCAAAGATATGCCACTGAAGCCATTACTCGAGCTTCGAAGAAGATCAGATGCCGAAGAACCGGATAATGCAGCTGAATGAGTAGAAATAGACGCCATTCTCTTCTCCTAATCACACACGAATTACTTTTTCAGCTCAAAAAAAAGAAAAAAGAAAACCCACTAACGAGATCTCTAACAAACAATATACTGGCTTCGGAATTATAAATCTGAAAAGAGGAGGAAAAATAATTCAGAAAGTATCATGAACAGTGCCCACTGCTTCGAAGACGCGAGAAACAGTGACGATGCAAATTAAAGTAACAGTTCAAAATCTTACAAAAAGCTCCAATCAACCAAATCCATCATTAAATTAAGTTTAAGAGAAGTATTCAAGGAATCCCACTTCCGAACCAACCCCAAATCCCCATCAAACAAGCCGAATCTCAACCCACCTAGATTCATCAATGCCTCAATCCAACTCAAACCCATAACTCCCATAAATTTGCACAAAAGAAACAAAAACACCCAAATCTGATTGTGTAAGAAAAATTACCCGAAATTGGCTGCGAAAGACGTGAGATCCCCGGAGAAAAGACGCGGAAAAGGATCTAAAAGGTGTGGAAAGAAGAAGATGGTATCTTAAAGCATTGAAGAGGAGGAATCAAGCTAGCATCGTAGAGGATCGTTAGAAACGAGGCCCTGTTTTTGGGACTGTAAGAGAGATGATAAAGAAGTGGCGATACTTCTTAGGGAGTGAGGGGTGGGCTTTGTGGTATTAAGAGCCAGTCTTTTTCGGTTAGGCAGTTGAAGGGAAAGGCCTGGAAATGAAGGAGCTTTCGTTTTATTCAGCCCTTGGCACGTGTCTGCTCCACCTCTCGCACGTGCCTCACTTTTCGATGATTTCTATGCTCTTCTTCCCCGTGCTTTTGTCATTTTTGTATTTTAAATGTTTTTTTTCTTTTTTAATGTTTTTGTTTTCAATAAATTATTTACCAATTAATCTCACGTCAACAAAAATTCAATCCTCCGCTCTGCCAACTGACCTAAGCTACAACTGAGCTAAGGTCGGATGTTTTTGATAAGCCATATTTTTATATTTATTTATCGTTCTTAAAGTTAAAAAAACGGCCACTTTCACTAGCTAATATAATCCGAGCAAAATTGAGTGTATAATCGTGTACAACTTCAATGTTTAAACCGGTTTGTAGACATCTCAACTAATCTAATAACATTTGGATACCAAAAAACGTGTAGAACATAAAATCTTAGGGTGCCTGTCCACCATGAATTGAACTCAGTCCATCTGAGTTAAATACACATGACCCAGTTGATTATGAACCAACCCATAAAGTTTTACATTTTTAGTTCCGCAATTCAAACACATATTACACAAATTCAAGCTATGTATCTGCAAATTCTAATGTTTCATTTGAAAGATGTTTCAAATGGAGTAGAACATGATTATAGTGTAGCAGACTGACAAATTTATTGTCCGTACGGAAAATGAATGACTAAGTTTGAGAAAGAATCTCAGCCTAAGGCTTACTTTCAACTTATTCTCTCCCATGGCAGGAGCAAGATTTGATATCATCAGATCATCACCGGAAGCTGCGAATAAAGTAATATTCTTCATGTGGGATGGTCTTTATTCTCTAAGCGATGTCTGAAAAGGGAGCTATCTTCTTCCACAACGCTCAAGATGAAGATTCTATCTTTCTCACGAACTTCTTGGCCTATCGCATAACAAATAATTAGATTACAAGAATAATTTTGGTTCCCGCCCAAAAGAGAAAGAACGTTGAGATTTATGATTTTCAAACACCGGCTTATCTCGGTTGGAAAGAGGAATGAAGCATTCTTTACAAAGGTGTGGAAACCTCTCCCTAGCTATCTCGGTTGGAAAGAGGAATGAAGCATTCTTTACAAAGGTGTGGAAACCTCTCCCTAGCTATCTCGGTTGGAAAGAGGAATGAAGCATTCTTTACAAAGGTGTGGAAACCTCTCCCTAGCAGACGCGTTTTAAAAACCTTTAGGGAAAGTAAAAAAAGGACCTGGGCTTGGGGTGTTACATTTAGAAACAACCTTAGCAGTCAAGTAGCTGAAAGGAAATATTGAAGATTATTGAGAGAGGAAGAGGAGTCGGTTTATAAGTAAGGAATGCTATCTCTATTGGTACGAGGCCTTTCGAAGAAACCAAAAGTAAAACCACGAGAGCTCATGCTCAAAGTGGGACAATATCATGCTATTGTGGAGGTTCATGGTTCCTAACAACAAATACCTGTTCTAGAGTGAGGAACATGATCACGTTCCATGATCCTAGCCGACCGAAATTCGGGATAAATCCCTTGTAAAACGCCAGAGGTCCCTGAAAAACGCAAGTCCCAGATGGTATTAAGTTAAAAAAACAGATATCAAGAGAACAAACTCAACTAAGTAAATGGAAACAACGGAAGAGTATGAAAACATACATCATTTCTTAAAGTCTTGATGAAACAATCAAGTGTGTTTTTGTAAGTTGAATCCCCCATCATTCTTGACTTCACCTGCCACAAAGGAATACAATCATGAGCGAACGATTCCAAGTCTTCGATACAAGGGCAGGCAGTAAATACAAACAGTGACGAATTCAAGAGGCGACATAGCATGGATATAGAAAGATTACCACGTCGACCGGGGAGCCAATACATACAGCAAAAAACCCGGCTCCAAGACCAGCAAGCAGATGAGTAATAACATTATCTGTGAAACCTGGAATTTTCAAAATTGTCTGCAACAAATACAATAAGCTAAGAATCGACACAAACGATCTGGGGCATGGGGAACAGGAAACAAGAATAGTTCGAAGAACACAAATTTCCAATGCTTATACCTGTTTCACTTGATCATAGCTGGCTAGTTCTGCGGCATTGATAATAGCATTTCTTGCAATATTTGGACCGATGCCAGTCCATAGAGCGCCAACTCCTTCCTATATGTCACGTGCATATCAAGCAAATGGAAATGGCAGTAAAATTTTTCCTGATATTGAAGTTGAATATCTAACCTGTCTCACTATGGTAGAATAAGCACTCAAGGCCCCGGAATAGCGCCTAGGTACACCGGGAGGCAATTTTCCTTCCGCTTGAAGTCTAACTTTCACAAGATCAGTTGGATTTGCTATTGTGATTCCTAGAGCCCCTGTTACACGAGGAGGGAAGGGAAATGCGTTGATAAGAGAAGTTATGTGAGATCCCACATCGGTTGGGGAGAAGAACAAAGCATTCTTTATAAGGGTGCGGAAACCTCTCCCTAACATACGCATTCTAAAAACCTTGAGGGGAAGCCCGAAAGGGAAAGCCCAAAGAGGACAATATCACAAGTTATATGGAAGAAACGTTTTATTCTGCATCCCAATTCTAAACACGAAGTTATATGGAAAATTTTCTGACATCCTAAACAAGAAATACAGGCATTAACGCTAGAAACAAATTCGCCAACCATTAGACGTGCAATTATGGATTCAAGAACAAATGTTACAAGCAGAATAAAGTCCAATCCATGCTCACCGGTTGTCAGTGCAGCAAGAATCTTCTTAGATAAAGGAACATCACCAACAAAGTCACTGCCAACATAAAAGGTCTTAACCTGTGATGTAAATGATATACAAGTTTGTGTTAGATATGAGCTAAAAGACAGAACAATTGGCATGGAGACTGAACTTCCAATACTTACAGGCTCATACAACCCGATCCTTAAGCCTCCATACACGCATTGACGATGCAATCCGGGAACAATGCCTTTCCACAAGGATGCCAGACCTTCTTCTCTGGCTATGGTTGCAACAGTGCCCAGCATGCCCCTATACTTTGGTAAAGCATCACCGGCAACAGCTTTTTTTTGTAGCTGAAGCCTAACCTTGGCGGTGTCTAGAGGAATGGTGCATACCTGCATCAATATCAAATGCATGCCAATTATTGCCAACACATTCCAGATCCATAATTTAAACATAACAGTTTTGTTTTTGGTTATAGTTATCTGTTTTTGATCATTAAGCTTGAAATATCTACTTGCAGCTATGTGTGAGATCTCACATTAGTTGGGGAGGAGAACAAAACACCCTTTGTAAGGGTGTGGAAACCTCTCCCTAGCAAACAGGGGAGCTGGAGAGGGAAAGCCTAAAGAGGACAATATCTGCTGGCGGTGGGTTTGGGCTGATATGAATGGTATCAAAGTCAGACACCGAGCGATGTGTCAGCGAGGAGGCTGAGCCCTGATGGGGATGGACACGAGGAGGTGTGCCAACAAGGACGCTGGCCCAAAAGGGGATGGATTGGGGGGTCCCACATCGATTGGAGAAGTGAACGAGTGCCAGTGAAAGCGCTGGCCTCAAAGGGAGTGGATTGTGAGATCCCACGTCGGTTGGGAGGAGAACGAAACACCTTCTCTCCTTTTTCTGTGTTTAGCATTTTACTTTTTAAAAACACTTTTGAAATTTTAACTAATTTCTAAGAACAATAAACAGCCCCTAGCTTACTTAACCACAACATAGATTGATTTCCATGGATTCACACATAAACACAAGAAATCAAATAGTTACAAAATCACAGCCACGATATAAAAAGATAATCAAAATTCAGTATTAACTTTGAATGATGGTCAAGATCCCTCGAAACAGCAGTCAAACTCCTACGCCATTTCAAATCAAACCTTATTCAAATATCGCATGAGCCAATCCCAGTACATTGTTAACCAGATTTGAAAATGGTCGAGATGTAGACAAAACCACCTAATTATCTCACAAACCTACGCTCATAATTTGAATTTGACAGCTACAAAACACACCAAACACAGACCAACACGAAATTTCAGCAAGAAACTCCTAAGAAACAGGGTAGTGTAAGAAATCAAGACATTACCTCAGCGAAACAAGCAGCGAAAGCACTACTGGCGAACGTGCCAGCGAATGAGATGTCCGATTTACCTTTCGAATCGGCAACCATGGCTTAACCGGAGAATCCAAACGGCAAAGAAAACCCACAGGATTGGACCGGCGAGACGGAGATCAAATGAAATTCAGAGACGAAATCAATAAAGCGAAATATAAGGAGAAAGTGGAATAAGAAGAATAATGGGTCTCGTCGTTGAGATGGGAATCTGGGGAAAAGCAGAACGAGAAAGAAATGTTAGCGAAGCTTTGTTCGTCTGCTGCGCTTTCCTTGTGCTTGGTCTACCGCGTCACCCGCCACCTCCGACGATCACACTGTTATTTTTTTAAGGAAATGATTTTGCTTTATATAATAAGATTTCCAAATAAAGATTTAATGCATTTCCTTTTAGAACAAAATAAGCCTTAAAGTTTTTTAAATAAATTTTTAAAATCATATCCGATAATTACAAAAACACATTTTATTTTAAATTTTATATATTAAGTCACTGATTGTTAATATATATAATAATAATAAATTTCAAATTTTTAAAGATTACTTTAAAACAACTTTCCGTCCAATATGGTATCAATTAACTAAATTTAAAATTACAGTAGAAATTTAATATTACGACGTTAAAATGATATTAAATTATGTTTTAAATGGTAGGTTGACATTGAAACTAATATAAACATATTATTAATTATAGTATTATTAAAAATTGTTTATTAATTATTTTTCATAAATCAAAATTATCATAAAATTGAAATCTTAAACATTTTATCAATATTCCTATCTTAAGTATTTTAAACTTATTTAATAAATAATTAAAATTTGAATTTTATATGGAATTCTAAACTAACAAATAAAATAATAATTATTTATATAAAGTCCATTGGAACATTTAAAGGCGAAAGAAAAATAGAAATCTATTTTCCTAAATTTCAAACATTGCGCATTTAATATTATAAAAATGAGATTTTTTAAACCAAATTTAATTAAAAGTCAACCAACTCGATCATATCCTGACGTGGAATATCCATATTTTTTTAAAGAAAAAATTATAATAAGATTTTATTTATTTACAAATCCCCATGTGTGGAGTTTTTAAATACTTGTAAATTAAAAAAAGAAAAAAGAAAGCCTTTGTCTTAAAAAATAATATTAATAATTAAGGGCATTTTAGGCTTTTTATTATAAACTAGCGTTGACTAGCAAATTGGAAGATGCCACGTGGAGATCGACAATCTTTATCCTCCAAGTGGACGAAGGAAAGTTGAGTTCGAGATGACGCGGAGTGATGTGTTTTTTGGAAAATACACGTCAGAGTCGCAGCCCAATATCAGGGTTTGGATTGCATTGGACAATTACACGTCATCTTCATTTGTCAATTTTTTTTGGAATTGGAATTAAAACTTTTTTTAAAAAAAAAAAAATTTAATAATATTTTCAATATAAATCATCTTGGAGGAATAGTTCCACATTGACTAATTAAGGGAAAGATCGATAGTTTATAAGTTAAAGTCACTGTCTAAGAGATTTTGGAGAAACAAAAAAACAAAGCTATAAGAGTTTTAAAACATGTATGTAAGGGACAATATCGACTAATGATGGGCTTGAACTGTTATAAATGGTATTAGAGTCAGACAACGAATAGTGTACTAACAAAGACGTTAGAGGGCAAGGGGGTGGATTATAAAATCCTGTATCAGTTGGAAATGAGAGTGAAACATTCCTCATAAGAGTGGAGAAACTTTTTTCTAATAGAAGCATTTTAAAATCGTGAGACTGACGACGATACATATCGGGCTAAAGCGAACAATATCTATAAAACTCATCATACGACACTTTTTGTTCGATTTTATTTTAGTGATAAAAAAAAAGGTAGGAATAAGAATATTGAGGGAGGGAATGTTGAATTGAGTATAGCCCACTACTAACTTCGCCCAACAAGGCCCAAAAGAAGGGCTCAAAAAAGCTACAATTACAGGCCACTTGCATTTGCATGAACGGCCTGCCACATTCGAATAGCTTTCTTTTAGATGTCCTTTGATGTCAGGCATATGATCAATTTGGCAGATATTTGCTCGCATCTTATGTTAAATCAACATTTATGCTCATTGGTTTTCTAAATTCATGATGTTTGAAATTTTCTATGAACTTGACGAAGGGATCTCCAATTGTTAAGATGGCAGAAATGTAAGCTTCTTCAAATTTATTTTGATATGAATGAATTTGGCACGGTAACCATAAATTTAATTACAAATCACAAATGTAAGACTTCGTTTGATAATAATTTAGTTTTTTTTTTTATTTTTGACTAATTTTTACTCCCTTCAATGGTGTTTATAGAGACCATAATTCTTCCCACTGATGAGAAACTGGTTGGATTGTTCTTATTTTTCTACGGAGGAGGAAGAGCCGGAGGAACGAACCAATCAATGGAAGAAGACGTCAAACATGGAATTAATTCCATCTGTAAGTGGACCAAACAAAAAATAATGAAGTTTATCAAATATCAAGATCAACGTCCCAAAATCCTCTACGATCACCAAACCTGATTGATTTCTTCGCTACGAAGGAAACGGGCTTGTTATTACGCTAATTTCTTCCACCCCAAATTGTGCTCACGAAGATACGGACATGGAGGATCCTTTGCTTTCAGGTACACTCTTATTTTCTTTGGGATTATAAACTTTTTAGAGTCCCAATTGTCTTCGCTGACAGATTTTGTCTGTTGGGTTTTCCCCATTTCTTATTTCACCATGGATTCGGGAAGAACATCGAAGCGAATTGGGAGATCAATCGAGTCATTATCAGTACTTGAGAAGAACAGGCTCTGCGAACCCCTCCGATTCATTTGCAGGAACCCTAGTTAGCGTCGAGGAAATTCGATCGGCGCCCAACGTTTCTGATTACTACCCGCCTTCTCTTCATGGCGCATTGGTTAGTTCGCCGGAGCCTGATCCTAGAGGTACGCATATTTACGGAAGATCAGTTCATGGGTGTTCTTGATTTTGATTTTTCACGGAAGCTTTGATGATCCTACTCTTGCCTGAATTTTCCATTTATTTTGCTGGTTGCAACTCTTTTCTTAATCTCCTTGTTAAGTATGGATAGAAATTTGATCATTACTGTTTAAAATTTGAAGGAGATGATGAACATAGCTAGTAATCAGTAGAATTTGCTGCGTCTGTTCTTGTGAAGATCATAATGGACGTTCAATGAATTTTCAGATCAAGCTCTTTCTTATCAAGGTGGATATGCAGGAGAGTTTGGCCGAACCAGTAATGATTTTGGGAGGTAGGAAAATAGTAACCAATAAAAAGTAGGAACTCTTGATCAAAAATAGTTTACAGACTATCCTTTGCTTTCTCTGGTGATGTGTAAAGTCTATCTTTCAGTGACAAATCGTTATTGTGGCTTATGAATTGAGCTATGTGCAGACAAGTATTGGATGAAGTAGAGATAAGAGAACTACTTATTGATCATGTTGGTCACCGTTGTTGTTGGGGAAGTCGTCCTGCTCGTAGGTGGAAGATTTCTGCTGTGGAAGACTGTAATGTTTATGTGGGAACTCTGGATACTTTTATAGAGGAAAGGGATGTTATAAAAGAAACCGAGCCATATAAAGGCGGTGCGATCGATGGACGAAACAATGGACCCGAGCTTGGAGTCTGGGAATTGGATTTGAAGTCTAAGTTCCCACCTCTTTATGTACCCTCTAAAGAATCAAGGATAAGGATTCCTCATTCAGAAACCGTTGGGAAGTGTTCAGGTGAGGATTCTGGAAGTTAATTTAGTAGCTAGTTGAAGGCTTTCCCTTTTGAACATAATAGGAATTTCTGATTGAACTTATTGATGATTACTACTAATATAATTGTCCTCTTTTGGCTTTCCCTTTCGGACTTTTCGTTTTTAAAATGCGTCTGCTAGGGAGAGGTTTCCACACCCTTATAAAGAATGTTTCGTACTCCTCTCTAACCTATGTGGGATCTCACAATCCACCCCCTTCGAGGCCCAGCGTCCACGCTGACACTCGTTCCCGTCTCCAATCGTTGTATGACCCCCCAATCCGCTCCTTTTAAGGCCCAGCGTCCTTACTGGTACACCACCTCGTGTCCACCCCCCATTGGGGCTCAGTCTCCTTGCTGGCATATTGCCCGGTGTCTGGTTCTGATACCAACAGTAACTGCCCAAGCCCACCGCTTGCAGATATTATCCTCTTTGGGCTTTTCCTTTCGGGCTTCCCCTAAAAGTTTTTAAAACGCGTCTGCTAGGGGAGGTTTCCACACCCTTATAAAGAATGTTTCGCTCTCCTCCCCAATCGATATGGGATCTTTAGTTGAGTGGAAATTTTATGGGTCTAAAGTGAAGACAACGCCAAGCATTTAGTATTGGCTCACAAGCATTCGGTTTTAACACTCGTGTTTGAAAAACTCTGCAGTCTGTGCAGGACGAGGAGATCTCGTATGTCCGACATGTAACCCAGATCAAGAACCTGGATTTTACATTGGAAATCATATGGTCCAATGCCCTTCTTGTTATGGTCGAGGTTTGATAGCTCATCGAGATGGATCAGACTCCATGTAAGTTATTTAAGGGTAGATTCTCATGTCTTGTGCATTTATTTGATTATTGGCTTCTTGATCTATAGCTATGATAGAATGGGCTTCGAACTCAAACGGCCCTTCACCATGGCATTGGATAATCTGAGCCTAAGATTGCTCTGCTGCTGGGTGACTGATAACTTCCTGTTTGACATATTATGTTTCTGTATGCTGAATAATTCTTGCTACGTGCAGATGTGCAAAATGTGATGGCAAGGGAAAACTTCCTTGTGCAACCTGCGGATCTCGTGGCCTAATTAAGTGTGAGACATGCCAACATAGTGGTTCTCTCCTGACTCGCAGTGTTGCCGTTGTTAGCTGGTGTGCATACTAATTCTGATACATTTTTTAGAACTTGCTGTTTCTGTAGCTATAGGTTTTACTCATTGGAAGCAAGAGTAACATTCCTTCGATCGAGTGAAATACGAACCGAAACGAGGATTTCGCCTAAAGTTGAGCGAGAGGGGATTCCAAAAAAATTCCCCCAGTTGGTTGGTTTTAATAAAAATGAATCCTTGTTACGATAACAGTGCAAAGAGCTCCAAAGAAAAACCATAAGAACTATGATTTAACGGCCCAAACCCGATGTTAGCATATATTGTCCTCTTTTGGCTTTCTCTTTCGGGGTTCTCCTTAAAGTTTTTAAAACGCGTCTGTTAGGAGAAGTTTTCACATCCTCATAAAAAATGTTTTGTTCTCCTCCCCATCCAATGTGGGATCTTGCAATCTACTCCCCTTCGGGGCTCAGCATCCTCACTGGCACTCATTCCCTTCTCCAATCGACGTGTGACCCCATAATCCACCCCCTTTGGTGTCCAACGTCCTTGTTGGCATACTGCCTCGTGTCCACCCCCTTCGGGGCTCAACCTTCTCGTTGGCACATCGCCCAATATCTGGCTCTGATTCTATTTGTAGTAGACCAGGTCCACTACTCGTAGATATTGTTTTCTTCGAGCTTTTCCTTTCGGGTTTCCCCTTAAGGTTTTTAAAACGCGTCTACTAGGGAGAGGTTTCCACTCCCTTATAATGATTGCGTCGTTTTCCTCTCCAACTGATGTGTCATGATAGTTTGAAATATTATACATGCTTCTGGATTTATCATGGGACAGTTCCTTCTAATTCATACTTCCCAAAAGAGTCATTTAGCTGTTCCATACACTGTTGAACCAAAGCATATATTAAAGGCAACAAAAAAAAAAAGCTGCCACGGTCCATGACTTTTCGGTTATATTTTATATGAACTCGAGTTTCTTCCCCTTCAGTTATATTTTATATTCTCTTTTGCTGAAAAATGTGCACAACAACAACACGAAAGGAATTCTTCTTTTACAGGAGGACACTTTCGACTCGAAAAGTAAGCGCTATGAGCGGAGCAGCATCTGTACCGGACGAAGTGTTCCACAGAGCCAAAGGTGTCCAATTATGCAACACTCAAGCCTATCAATGTACTCCAGCTTTCTTTGCAGATTCCTTCTTCCTCAACAAGTTCTCTTCTGAAGTGATTGCGGATCGAGCATCCATCTCGCCCACTGCACGTGTGATATGTGAACGACATATAATCTCAGTTGTACCGGTGACCCGCGTCACAATGGCTGACCATGGAAGGTCCTTCAGTTTCTACATTGTAGGTTTCAGCAAGGAAGTTTACTTGAAGGACTACTACCCCTCAAGGTTCTGTTGGGGGCTGTGTCCTTGCTTGGAGTGGCTGAAGTTGTAAAGAAAACCACATGGTGTGATGATGCACATGGCTGGCTGGCTGCCAGTTAGAATTGTATTGTGACTCTGAATTCTTCTCATGGTGGGCTTCTTCTTTGTTGTGTAATTTTATTCTCATTGTGCCATGGGTTATCTTTTTGGCTAAGTCTCCTTTCTTTTTGCTTTGTGCTTTTCAGAGTGACTGTGAGAACCCTCTCTGTTTTGCTTTGCTTTGCTTCAAAGTTTGGCTTCAATTACATCACCTTCACTTCTCTTTCAAGCTACATGTTCATGGGACCAGAATCTAAAACCGGTTTTTTCTAGCTTCCATAAAATTAATTAGGTGATTTTAAATGGAGTAAAGTGATAATAGCTCATAATCGAGCTAAATTGATTCAATTATGAAAATTTAGGGTTTAAAATGCATCGGTTAGAAGGAGATTTCTACATATGATTGTTCCATTTACAATCAATGTAAGATCTCATAATCCACTCCATTTGAGCCAATGTCCTCACTTTGATATCATTAGTAACAGCCCAAAGATCTTATAATCCACTCCCTTGGTAACATGTCCTCACTTTGTCTTTACTGACACACTGCTATCATTAGTAACAACCCAAGGATCTCACAAGTCACTCCCTTAGAGCCAGCGTCTTTACCGATACACTGCCCAATGTTTGGGTTTGATACCATTAATAACAATCCAAGACCGCTAGCAGATATTGTTCTCTTTTGATTTTTTCTCAGCTTCTCCTCTTTTGGATTTTACTTAATATACTTGTTTGCTTGTGATAGGTTTGACACCCTCTAACCAACTTCAGATCTAACAAATAAATTTAAAATATGGATTTAAAGGTGACGTGGACATGTATTTTCATTATAATTTTTTGTTTTATATATTAAAATGAAAGGTAAAACAAAGAAGAGTTGACGAAACGTCGCTGTCCATTTAAGACAAAAGGGTCCACGTCCCATATAAGGGGTGGGTGTTAAATTTAATATCAAATGATTATTTATTTATTTATTTATTTTTATCTAACTCATCTTCTCCCATTTTTGTCCATATCATTTAAGTTAAATGACAATTTTAACCTTGGATTTTTCTTTTTTCTTTTTTAGATTTTCGAGGACAATCTGGACGATCTATGCTTTCTCGTGATTATCCCCCTATGGAAAATAAACAAATAAATCTGAGCTTCAAAATTTATTCCATTTATTTATTTATTTATTTAACTATTCAAAATATTGAATTTATATTTTTTATTCAAAAAAGTAGAGCGAAAACCGAAAAGATCAACGACTATATATATATATATATATAAATATTGGATGATTAAATAAGGAGATATTTATTTTTAAAAAATCAAATAGTAATTGATTAATCACATTCATTATCATTATTATTAATTATAGTATTTTTAAAAATGTCAACTTAGGAATTATTTCATTGGAATTAATTATGCCTTTTGTAGTATATAAATCATTTCAATAAAAAATAATTAATTTTAAGTTTTAATTGGAATAAAAAATTAAAGACAGCTTAATTACGTCATAGAAAATGTTGACACCTCACAAATATCTTATTATTTATTTTCGTGGATTTTTTTTGTTGTTGATATTTTTAATTTTTTATTTATTGGATTTGGGGGAAAGGGCCGGGTATTTTGTCCAGCTGTTAAATGAAATTTGAAATTCAAAATTTGAAAACCTTCCAGCGCATTTCATTTACCGTTACCACTCCACCAGGTAGCCCGTTGCATTTCACAGCTCGTTTCTCTCTCTGCAACCAAAAAAAAACCCTAATTCCCGGTTTCTCTCTCTTCCCCCTTTATAAACCAATTCTCTCTCTCTCTCTTCTCTGTAAAAAAAGGTAACCTCTTAATCTCTCTCCGTCCTAACAACTTCCCATTTATTTTCCCCGCCCTTCTTCTCTTCCTCTCTCGCATTTCTCACAGAAACCCATTTCTTCTGCGGAAAAATGAGAGAGATCCTTCACGTTCAGGGTGGGCAATGTGGCAACCAGATCGGTGCCAAGTTCTGGGAAGTTGTTTGCGCCGAGCACGGCATCGATACCACCGGAAAGTATCAGGGAGATTCCGATCTTCAGCTTGAGAGGATTAATGTCTACTACAATGAAGCTAGTTGCGGGAGGTATGTACCTCGCGCTGTTCTCATGGATCTTGAACCTGGTACTATGGACAGTATCAGATCTGGGCTTTATGGTCAGATCTTCAGGCCGGATAATTTTGTTTTTGGTCAATCTGGTGCTGGAAACAACTGGGCTAAAGGTCACTACACTGAGGGGGCCGAGCTTATTGATTCCGTGCTCGATGTCGTCCGGAAGGAGGCGGAGAACTGTGATTGTTTGCAAGGTTAGCTATTGATCTGCCTCTGTTTCTGTTTCTGATTCTCTCTATCTATTTCTGTGATTTTTTCTCAACGTTGGTGCGGTCTTGTGGTTTTTTAGGGTTTCAGGTGTGTCACTCTCTAGGAGGGGGAACTGGATCTGGGATGGGTACTCTTCTGATTTCGAAGATCAGAGAAGAATATCCGGACAGGATGATGCTTACCTTCTCCGTCTTTCCATCTCCCAAAGTTTCTGATACTGTTGTTGAGCCTTACAACGCTACTCTCTCAGTTCATCAACTGGTTGAAAATGCAGATGAGTGCATGGTTCTTGACAATGAAGCTCTCTATGATATATGCTTCCGTACCCTCAAGCTCACCACTCCAAGCTGTAAGATCTATCTTCGTTTAAACATCTGGAATTTTCTTCTTTACTTTCAACACGCTGTTTAGTAGTTGTCTGTTTCTTTGTTAATTTTTGTAGCACGTACTGAGTTTCGTACGCAGAGTTAAAGCTGATGTGTGGTAGTTATTAATTAATGATGAGATCTGGGATATGAATTATGCTAGTTTAGTGATTATGAACCCGTGGGAAAGAAAGTACATCTAAGATTCAATGTTTATTACTATTGCATTTTGTTTTGGAAACAAATTGTTTTAATTCATTTATTGCACTAATTTGTTTCTCTTGTATGGTTGGAACAGTTGGTGATTTGAACCATTTGATCTCTGCAACCATGTCCGGTGTGACTTGCTGTTTGAGATTCCCTGGGCAACTTAACTCTGATCTCAGAAAGCTTGCTGTTAATCTCATTCCCTTCCCTCGTCTCCACTTTTTCATGGTGGGTTTTGCTCCTCTCACATCTCGTGGTTCCCAGCAGTACAGAGCACTGACTGTGCCGGAGCTTACTCAACAAATGTGGGATGCCAAGAACATGATGTGTGCTGCAGACCCACGACACGGTCGCTACTTAACTGCCTCTGCTATGTTCAGAGGCAAGATGAGCACGAAGGAGGTAGATGAGCAAATGCTCAACGTGCAGAACAAGAACTCTTCTTACTTTGTGGAGTGGATTCCAAACAATGTTAAATCGACTGTTTGTGATATCCCTCCAACTGGTCTGAAGATGGCTTCAACGTTCATTGGAAATTCCACATCAATTCAGGAAATGTTCCGCCGTGTGAGTGAGCAGTTCACTGCCATGTTTAGGAGGAAAGCTTTCTTGCACTGGTACACAGGTGAAGGTATGGACGAGATGGAGTTCACTGAGGCTGAAAGTAACATGAATGATCTGGTTTCTGAGTACCAGCAGTACCAAGACGCCACAGCCGATGAGGAATATTACGACGAAGAAGAAGAGGACCCAGAAGATAATGTGTAAGAAGATAAGATAGAATATGGGGGTTTTATGTTTGTAGGGATTGTGTAATATGTTGCAACTTCTGTTGCCAGTCTTGTGGATTTGTCTATTTTGTGTTGTCTTTTATCATCTTTATGTTGTGCTCAACTTTTGAACTGATTGTGTCTACAGACAGTTTAATTTTTACCGTAGCTGATATGAATTGTTTGTGTAATCCCATATATGAACATCACTTTCACTAGCTGATTTCCCTTGATTCGAATATCAAAGCTAGGCCAGTTTGGGACTGTTTTGTAAGTGTTCTTTGTTTTTATTTTGTACGAACTGTAAATTGTTGATGAGGCTTCCTTACAGTCCTTGTGAGTGTTCTTTGTTCTTTGATTGAATTCATTCGAGCTTTTTGGATCACTAATAAGTAATTATATTTTTAGGTGGTTCAATATTGTAACAACTCAATCCCTATGCTATCACATATTTTAGGATACAGCTCAATCCCTATGCTTGCACATATTTTCCGTTTTTCCATCGCTATTATATATTGTATGCTTTTAACTCATTATGTTTTGCCATGATATTTCCACCTAATGTTTCGTTTCTCTTTCTAACCGATGTGAGACCTCACAAACTAGCAAGCTTACTGCTAGCACATATTCTCCGCATTTCTACCATTAAAATATACTGTTTGCTTTGGGCCCGTTACATTACATATCGCCATTAACCTCACAATTTTCCAGACAAGTAATGTTTCCCTTCTCCAACCTCACAATTTTCCACACACAAGTAATGTTTCCCTTCTCCAACCTGTCTGGGACCACCCGATGATACGGTTTCTAACAGCTCAAGCCCGCCACTAGCACATATTGTCCACTTAGACCCGTTACATATCGTCAAGCCTTACGGTTTTAAAACGAGTTCAATAGGGAAAGATTTTCAAACCCTAATTAAAAAAAATGTTTCATTTTCCTCTCCAACCAACATAAATCTCACAAACGTTCCCGAGCATAAAAGAAATTTTGAGCAAACACAACATTGAAACATAGGAATATATATCAGTGAAAATTCGAAGTTTCAACTTTATCGAAAGGCTTAGAAGGCTTGGGTTCATCGGAAGGTTACGCTTGGCCAGGGCTGTGTTTGGATTTGACAAATTCTTAAGGTTTTAGATGCATGATTCATTGGAGCTCTGTTCTTAAGTTTTTAACCTTATGGTGTTGTGTATACACAAATGTTCAGCCTGTGGGGTTGGGCAGGTTAAAAGAGGTGGTTCCATTACATGGGTAACTAAAAAACTACACCTTTAGACAATTGATAGCCAAATTACAGCAACAAAGCAAAAGCCAAAATACAATTCTTTTGTTTTCAGACTCAAACATCGACCTTCGTCTTACCATAATCTTCGATGCCTTTGTCCAACACCACAACTTTCTCGTACTTCACATCCATCTGCTGCATCGCAAACTCCTCAGGCACCACTGCTCGCCTATGCCCAAAGATGGTCCATAAATACAATGCAACAAAGGCTGTCAATGCCCCACATCCAGTCCCAAAAATCATGCCCGCAACCACTCTCATCAAGCAATTCTTCCCATCCTTGACAACGATTTGGGGTTCCGATTCCCTGGCAATGGCGATTGTCTTCGGATCGAGCGGCTCTGAGTGCATCCAATTCGGAATGCTCTTGAGCTTGAAGCTCCAAGAATAGACTAAACATGGCTGGGATGATGAGTTCCCATTTGATGAACTCAATCCCACCACCACTTCCTCATCTTCTCCCCAGATCTGAGAGAAATCGATTGGGAATGAAAGTAATGGCACAGATGGCCTCTTGTTCTCCCTATTTTCTGCTAATCTTACTTCTAATTGCCTAGAACCCACCTCGTAATCTATCCAGGCGTGTAAATTCTTCTCCCTAATTAATGCAGATGAACTGTTTGAAACAATGCCTGAACCAGCTATTGAAACATTCCTCTTGTAACCCATATCAATTCCTACCACCGTTCTAATCAGATCGCCATTCTCAGAATCATAAGAAGTACCAAATTTAACAACGATCATGTTCATCTTCTGTTTCTTCTCCGATCCAAAATGAAGCCCAAATGGTCCGTTATCAAAGGCACTAACGTTAAAACTACTTGGAAGAATAACAAAACCCAATCCACCCTCCCCCCCTGTGTTTGGCGACAAAGAAAATGAGAAATCAGTCGAGAAAGACATTAATCTCCTCGATTTACCTCGAACAAGCCTGATGGGTTTCTTGTACACGATTCGCCCAGCACTGGAACTGACCGGACCGCTGAGGCTGAGAGCACTGCCGTCGCCGACAACCACCGCATCACCGTACAGAGCGACATTGAGTTCAAACTGTGGATCTCCACGAAACCCAGAAAGGGAAAATGAAGGAGACGAAAGAGAATCGATGGATTTGAATAAAAGGAAGAAGAACAAGAAGATTGAAATGGTGGGTGAGGGGAAAGGGTTAGAGAGATGAAACGCCGCCATGGCTGATGAAGTGAGAGGTTGAGAAGGATTGTGTGTGGGGTTGGAAGGAAGGAAGGAGGCTAGTGGAGTAAAAACATATTGTTTTAACTGCGACTAAACATTTCTCTGTTCTTCTGCAATTTGTTCCTAATTTCTTTTCTGTATTTCTTTTCACTTAGGGTTTGAAGATATGGAAAGCTGAAGGAGAAAGTAAAGAATAATAGAATGTTGCGGGGGTTGGGTGGGCGGGTTCGAACCTCGATGAAGCTAAATGCAAGTCTTTAATTAACTCTATTCTTTTTGCTATCATGCCCCTCATGCTCTTTCACTTTTCAAATTTGCCCCTCAATTTCTAAATATTTACAACTCATTTTCCTCGATATCTGTCTTTAGCATCCGTTCTTGCAAAAAAATGACCAACAATGACTATCCAAAAAATAAGGAATAAAGTTTTTTTTTAATAAAACAATAAAACTGATCTTAATTTTTTTTTTATGGGAGAAATTCATTAAAAAAAAAAAAAGAATAAATAAGAAAAAAAAACTATTTTGGGGTTGAAAAGGTAAATGTTGGGAATTAGGTAAAAAAAGATGGTTTAAGATACACGTAATAATCGAGCATGGTGTAATGAAATTATGGATAAGACTACAATTTTGAAAGCGGTAAAAAAAATCAACAGTAATAGAGTGAATCTAATAATTTTAATTTTTTGACCTCAAATTCAAATGGTTCGTGGTTTGAGTATTTAAAATTATTTAATAAATAATTTTATTATCCGAGTCGAGAAATGCAAATACAATCTCTAATATTTTCCTAAAATTTAATATAGAAATTGAGAAAAAAATAAAAGCCAATAGAAAAAAAGACGAAGTATCATTAGCGTAGGGGTAGGGGCAAATAATTAATAACAAGAAAGTATGGGAATAATTTGAAGAAAAGCAAAAATGATGGGCGAATTTGAAAATAGAGCGAAAAGGAAAGGAGTTTTAACAAATTATGTAAAAGATGGAGACAGTAGAATGTCGTGAAGTCACGCGCTCCTTGTGTGTTTTTAAATGGAAGCATTAATGGGACACTTGTTCAAACCCATGAGCGAGTACGCTTCCTTCTTCAATCTCAATGTTCGAAATCTTTAAAATAATTCCTTCGAATATTCTTTTGAATAAAATTTACATTATTTGATTTTTAATTCGAAAATAAAAATACTTACTAAATATGAATATTTTGTATAAAGAAATGCTTTACGTTTTATTTTACTAAAAATAAAACTTTTAATAAAAGATGCAAACAACTCTCAAAAAAATTTTTTAGTTAAATTTATTATTTAATAAGAATTATTTAAATTAAAAAAATTAATAAATCGAACAATGATCTTAAATCTAAAAAATGTCTTGACCGACTTTATTCGTTTAAATATATAATTTAAAAGAAAAAAAAGTGGATTGGTGGAAGGATTATTGGACGACGTGTCGGACAATGTGGGACTGCACGCACAGTACACACGAATAGAGGAGGGCATGTGTGGTCTTTTCACATGGAAAATTTTAACGGCAGTGCGCGTGCTTTTGTATTGTCGTGTTGGCATATATTATCAAATTACCAAAAAAGCCTTTGTGCTATAATAACTGCTTCTTTCAAATTGCCTTTCCACTCTGTTATTTTTTAAATTTTTAATGTTTTTTTTTGTTTGTTCTAAAAATACAAAATTTCTTTTTGTGCTTTTTATAGATTAGGATAAAAAAATTAATGTTTTTATTTTTTATTTTTTTATTTTTATAATGCAACTCGATAGTTGAGTATATATTGGAGTGATAAAAAATATCTAGATATAATGGTGGTTTTGACTAGAAGTGTTCATGTGATCTAAGAACTCGACTAACTTAAATTACTTGATCCAAACCATATAATTTTGATTGGGTTAGATTTTTTATTTTAGGTAAGAATGAATTCTTTGGAAACTTAAAACTCAGTATATTTGTGTGTTGACGTTTTTTTGTCTGATCAACTCGACTAACTCGAAAATAAAGTAACAACCATATTCTACTTTTAAGATTATTACGACGATTAAGAATATTTAATGTTGTAATGGATATTAATGATGCGTTGTGATTTGTAAATGTTCGATATTTGAGTTTTATAAGATTTTAGTTATTATATTCACACATTTTTTTTTTGGATTTTTTTCTGTTTTATAGGACCTTTGCCTGTCCTTCAATTAATGCATAGCATGACTTAGATCCATAATTGAATGTGTCCTCTCCATAGGATTCATGACACTGATGGTAGTGGGTCCCATTAATTAATATATTCATATAAATGGAAAATAGATTAATAATTATTTTCCTAGTAAAAATAAAAATAAAAAAAGGGGAAAAAACTAAGATATATTATCTCGAAATTCTTTGTAATAGCTCCGATCCATGTCTCTCCCTTCATTTGATTTAGATGAGAAGAATTTACATGAGTATCTCAATTTAAATTCAAATATAAGTTTGATTCACACTCTATAGTTCGAGAAATAATTTTAAGACAAGAAATTAAAATTTTTATATAAAAAAACTTGTGTTTGTACCATGCATGAATTACATTTATCACATCAATTTTTCTTTAAAAATGTAACGAATTCACTTTTAAATATTTGTATAATTATTTGAATGTAAGACAACACTATAGGAGCGTGATCCCATTCTTATTTTTTGTTTTTCCCTCTTGCAAGCCTTCACCATTGTTGATAAAAGTTGAGTAAAGCAACCTATATTCATTAGTATATTCATTAGTACACAAAAAGGGGCGTGTGGTCGATATGAAATATGGTAGAAATAAGATTGATATGAAGGTTGAGAGTTGTGGTGAGTTGTTTTATAATAAAACCGAATCTGTTGTTTTTTATACTTTCTTCTCGATTCTTTTGATTTCTTCTTCCATAGCTCGAGAATCGACGTAAACATCAATGGAAGATAAAGAGAGAGACAGAAATAAATAGAAAGTGAAAACAAATGTAAAAGAGAGCTAAGTTATTGACGAGGATGGAAGGGTGAAAGTGAGATGTGGGGCAAAAGAGGAGGTAGTGACTTAACTACAACACTCACATGTTTGCATTAAATAAAGATTTTGAGGCAAAAGGGACAGCAGAAGCAGCCCATGTGAGTTTCAATCCAATGGGCACCTCATATGCATTCTTTAGCACCATTTTCTTTTATGTTCTTTACCATTTTTTGAACAAAGGAGGTTAGAAATAAATGCTGCGACCGTGGAGGGAGATTCTGTCCAAGTCTAGATTGAAGTGAGCTGTTCTGTTCGGAAATTGAAGAGCATAGCTCCTGTTCGTTGGTTCATGGATGTACTTGTGAGTTACGCAGGTAGTGTCCTTAATTTTTTAGGCTATGTTACAAATGGTATAAGAGCTAGATATTGGATGATGTGTCAGTAAAGAAGCTGAGTCTCGAAGAAGGTGGACATTAGGCGGTGTGCCAACAAGGACACTGTGTCTCAAAGGGGGTGGATTAGGGATTCCCACATCAATTGGAGAAGAGAATGAGTGTCATCGAGGACACTGGACCCCGAAGAGAGTGAATTGTGAAATCACATATTTGTTGGAAAGGGGAACAAAACATTATTTATAAAAGTGTGGAAACCTCTCTCTAGTATACGCGTTTTAAAACCTTGAGGGGAAGTCAGGAAGAGAAAATTCAAAGAGGACAATATCTACTACGAAAGATTGTTACACCTATCCTCCAACTCCGTGAGATTCTTCAATCAGCAACTCGTAGAACATCGCTTTTGGGAGCACTAGCCAGAGAACTTAAGCTTTTTGTTTGAGAAAATAACTCTGAAATTAGTAGTCACTCCTTAACCAAACTTCTCCGTAAGATACCAAAAGCTTTTACACCACATTTGGCTTAAAAAGGAAGGATGATGAAGTAATAAAACCATGACATCTTTCACTTCTATCTCAAACAAACCCAAAAATTTGCAGACATGATTACCAAATCTCAATCTATTGCGATCGAAGAGCTTGATTAGTCATTATAGGCTATTCTGTTTTTCAATACTATAATTGAAGGGGTGACAAAATCAAGATTGTTCACAGTGAGTTGAATAACTCGAAGGACCAAACAAGATCCTTGCAAGTTCTTATGATGATTATGAATCGACAAAGGCTAATGGTTAGATGGCTTCTCTGTTTTCCACTTCTACTTGATGAATTTCAAACTCATTCTTCAATTTTTATGCCAACTAACACACCAAACAAAAATGTGCGAAAACCCCATAAATCGGTGGAATATAGAAATTTCACCTTGAAATCGAGGTTGGGATGGTTGAGGATTATTATTGGGAGTGAGTCCCACGTTTGCTAATTTAGTAGAAGATCATACATTTATAAGTGGGGAATATTATCTCCATTGGTACGAGGCCTTTTGGGAAGCCCAATGCAAAGCCACTTATGCTCAAAATTGACAATATTATACCATCGTGGAGATCCGGGATTCCTAACATGGTATCAGAGTCATGCCCTAAACTTAGCCATGTCGATAAAATCCTCAAATGTCGAACAAATAATTGTGGGCCTCGAAAGTGTAGTCAAAAGTGACTAAAATTTCGAATAAATAGTGTACTTTGTTCGAGGGCTCTAGTGAAAGAAGTTCGAAGGGAAGATTGTTGAGGATTATTACTAACTAAGATAGTCCCGAGCAAGAGAACGAGCTTGACATTGAGAGAGAGAAGGAAAAGAAAGGAAAATGGGCCGAGGAAAGAGAAATTGGGCCAGTGAAAGAAGTTCGAGGGGAGGATCATTGAGAATTATTACAAACGCAAGAGAACGAGCTTGACATTGAGAGGAGAGGAAATGACGGGAAAATGGGCAGACAGAGGAAAGAGAAATTGGGCTCCAAATCAGAAGCCCACAGGCCATCTTCATCACAGAAACCAGTTTCCGATTACTGTCTCGTATGTGGGCCGGGCTTGACATTGAGACCATATAAAAATGAAACAACTTTGTTGGGCCTAGAGGGTTCTTTTTTTTTTATCAAGTTTTTTTTTTTTTTTTTAATTGAAGGGGTGACAAAATCAAGATATGTTATGATTTTCCTCCTACGCTACATGTGACTTTGATCAAAAAATGAATAATTTAGCCTAATATTTAGTTAAAACATCTTGATTTTAAAGGCAATTCAATTTCAAACGAACTAAAGTTCAATAATCAATATGGAAGCAAATATGAACTGCATCAAAATTTTATTCAAGATTGAAATGAACTGTATAAGAATAAAATACAATTGACATACCTTTTTCTTCATCTCCAATCAACCCAAATCCAATTATCTGTCCTTTCCATGTTTATCAATCAAGCTAGGTACTTTTCCACCTTCTCTACTTCTTCCACGCTCCCAATATACAGAGGAACACGTTGGTGGATCTATTCCATAACACAAAACCAAAAGAAAATTGAATCAAACCCAGATCACAATTCCACTTCAACAGATTTTCAAGGCCCTAAAAGTAAGATCGCATGGATTAGACGAACTAACCTCTGTTGGCTGTATGTCAAGAATTCTTTGATGACCATCTGAGCCTTTGCCTCCAGCTTGTTCCACTATGAAACTCATTGGAGCACACTCGTACAAGAGCCTCAGCTTCCCATTCTTGCTCTTCTTGTCTCTCGGGTACCCATAAATGCCACCATAAAGTAAGGTTCTATGGAAATCACCCACCAAGCTACCGATATATCTAGCAGAATATGGCTTCCCACTGGGGCCTGGATCCTTCAGATCATCAATGTACTTCTTCAATTTGTCATCCCACAGCTGATAATTTCCTTCATTAAACGCATAAATTTTCCCAGCCTTGGGAATTTGGATGTTCTCTTGTGTCAGCACAAATTCTCCATACATAGGGTCTAAAGTAAACGCAAAAACGCCTTGTCCAATGGTGAGCACGAAGATTATGGAGCTTGAGTACATGCAATAACCAGCAGCCAGCAGGTTGCTTCCTGGTTGACACACATTCACAACGCATCTCTGTTCTGTTGTGCCTAGCTGCTCCTCGGCATTTCATCAAACAGTAAGCGCATGTTATGATGCCCCGTATTTAGGGGAGGTCGTGGAAAAGAGAACGAGGATGGACTTACAGTGGAGTCGTCCCCGACGATGTCGCCGAGGCACTCGTCATTTGGGCTGTAGATGCCGAAAATGGAACCGGTGGAAACGGCGGCATCGATGTTGGAGGAGCCGTCGAGTGGGTCAAAAACGACGATGTAGTTGCCGGAGTAGCTCTCTTCTACGGCTACTGGCACATCTTCTTCCTCCGATGCTATAATCCCTGTTCGCCCGCTTGATCTCAAGCAATTGGAGAATACCTATGGCAATGTATACGGATTCAAGCTTGTTGAATTTAATCTATATCACGATTCTTAATATCTAGGTAAATATAATTTTAATTAGTAATTAATGATATTTTTGTATATATATATATATATATAATTTAAGATTATCGTCCTAAATCTTTTGTTTCTTGTGATTGTTCTAGAGCAGAGTACGAAATTACGAACCTCATTAGAGACGACGTCGAGCTTTTTCTGATCCTCTCCCTGAACATTGACGGCTCCCTGAACTCCGGTCAAGTTCGAAATGCTCGCCCTCTGCACCAGCGAAGCGATTTGCTTACACGCCATCGAAATGCTCGAAAGCACAATCGTCAGTTCCGCGTCGATCACTCCGGCCTGTTCCTGTTTCAGCAGCCAATTCGTCAACGTCTCAATAAGAAACGTTCCTTTCCTTTTCGTTTCCACTTCTTTTGCCGCTTCGACCGTCGAGCACCGGACTACAGCAACACCGCCGCCATGCCTTCTGTTTCCACGGCATGGCGGATGAACGGTGGATGAGACGGAGAGATGAAATGGAGAGAGTCGAGAGAGAGAGCGACAGACTACTGGCGATGAGACATGGCAAGGCGACGCCGTTGCTGTGGCGGAAGCCATTTACAATACTTCTTCTTGTTCGTTCTCCTCTCTAGCGCTTACGCTCTGAACTTATGAGGTTCGAAACGATTTCGGCGATTTTGGGACCCACTTTATCTCTCTCTTCTGTGATTATGCTTCTTCCGGTGTCCAATGCACGATTGGATTTCGTTTTGGGGTTTTTGTCTGGGCTTTATTGGGCCCATTAGAAGCCCAATAGTCTCTGAATTCAAGGGGAAGCCATTATTTTATTTTTTAATTTTTAAAAATGGTCTTAAAAAAATCATCTATTGAATTTTAAAAAATAAAATAAGTTGAGATATTCTTACCGTTAGTACACGTCAAAAAAAAAAAACTCAAAGGGAAGCCATTATTTAATTATTTAATTTTTTAATTTTTTAAAATTATGCCCCTTTTATAATGTCTTGAAAAAATAATTTATTGAATTTTAAAAAATCATGTTAAAAAAATTATGATGAAATTTTAAAAGTAGCATTTGCACCCTTTTAAGCTTTAAAAGGTTTTTACAACAAATTGTTATTTTTTTTTAGGTACTAGTGAAAATTTTAAAAATTCAAGAATATTTTTTAAAAATTAAAAGGTATTTTTAAAATTTATATAAGACCAAATAAATAATTTCATAATTTGATAAATCTTAAAAATAACTGTAAAATAAAACAATTATAATAACCTGGGTAATTTATTTTCAGACATAAAAATAATTAAACATAAAATACAGCAATAAATTTTCTTCTAATTTGGAGGAACTTTGCAGACCGTTCATCTAGCATTTGGGAAGATCGTGCGGCGGCGGAGGCAGCCACGTCGATGGAGTAGGACCATTCTCCACTTCAAATCCCATAGCCAATCCCCAGGGTACGTGGACGTCCAGGTGGCAATGCATCAGCCATACACCTGTACAAAACCGTTAAAATAACAGTTTGGTAATATTTGCAACCCTAAAATGATTTCAAAAGATGCGGACCTGGATTGTTGGCTTGGAACCGGATGACGGCCCACCCGGCGACGGGGACGGCAATGGTGTTACGGATCTGAGGGTTAAGGAAATTGAATTTTTTCGGGTCATGGATCGGGTCGTAATTTCCAAAGCCTTGTGCTAGAACATGGAAGTTGAATCCATGGAGATGCATTGGGTGATTTTCCAATGAAACAAAAGCAGTGTTCTGCAAAACCATCTCCACCGTCGAATTGAATTTCAATTTCTTCACCGACGTGGCCTTCGGCGCGAAAATCAACGAATTATCCAATCTTATACTCGAATTCGTGTAATCAAATTCCACCGGCGGCTGGTCGGGAAAATCCGTACTATAAACGCCCTTCACTTTGTGAAAAAATGCCTCCAACATAGACAATCCGGCGTCGTTTGGGATCACAAACGACACGTTATTCATACTCGCCGACAGTCGCTGCCCATTCGGTCCGCCGCACGCGGTGCCATTGGGTAACCCGCATGGAGCTAGGTTTAGACCAAACGTGACGAACATGTGATGGTCCACGTGGCGTGGGACTGGGACCCAGTGGCGGGCCCCGACAAGGGCGGTGATGTTAGTGTAGAATTTGTGAGCTGTTGGAGTGTCGTTGAATGGCGGTAGAGTCGGCATAAGTGGAGCAGCGGAGGGGGACGCGCCATTGTACACGACAATGGCACGTGTGATTGTGTCTGAGAAGTCTATTGGTGGTCGTGCGTCGGCGTAGGGACGCGCCGCCATGTAGTAGGAGCGTGGAGGCTGGTCGGCTTTAACGAGGACATCGGTGGTTTGGCCGGGAGCAAGGACGATGACGTCGGTGACGTAAGGGTCTGTGTAGACGGCGTCGACGGCGACAACTGTCAAATTGTGATTGGCTAACTTGAAGAAGAATTGGTTATTGAGTGCAGCGTTGATTACTTGAAGCAAGTATGTTTTCCCACGCGCCATTTTGAGAGTATAAGTTTGGTTTTGGGAGCAAGGGTAGAGGTTTCCGGGGAGTCCATTAATGGTGTAAGCGTCGGAGATATTAGGACCGGAGCCGGTGGCGAGGCCTTCCTCTTCCACGTGGACGACGTTGGCATTCCACCACTCTCCCAGCAGGATTGGAATCTTCTTGTATGGCTTCGGGTATGGCAATGGCCTACCGGACTTGGGGCGGATAAGTAGGGCGCCGTGGACGGTGGCGCGTAGCCAGGACGAGTGGGCGTGCCACCATAAAGTTCCTTCTTGTTCTTTGATTTTGAATCTATATGTGTAGTTTCCACCTGGGCGTATTGGACATTGCGTTACGTTTTCCGGGCCATCGGCCCATCCGCTTAGCAGCTGGAATACTCCATGCCTGTAGAATAAAAAGTTAAATATCTAAATATTTATTTTATAATAAAATATCAAATATATATTTATACTAAATATCTTCAACATATCGTAATAATCTTAATATTTTTCATTTGAGAGGTAATATTTTAGTAATTTGGGCTTTCAGTAATTATTATTATTTACCAGTGAATGGTTAAATCGTAGGGTGACTTGTTGGATACATGGACGACAAGGATGTCACCGTCGTGAACATGAATGGTCGGACCGGGATATTCACCGTTGACTGCCGTTATCTCTTGGTCACGGCAGAGCCGTCGGACGGTCATGTCTTGTACCTACATGCAGAGGGAGAGACGCAACTGTGTTAAGTCAAGAGAGAAGAAAATAAAATAGAAAAAAATACGAAAATTTTATACGGTCTTCCAAATAATAATAATAATAATAATAATTTGTTATGATCAAGGTAGAGAATTAGGGGAAGTTTCTTTCGGTTATCTAAATGGGATTAGAGACGAAAATTACATTTACGATCCCACTCTAATTTTTCACGCTTCATACCATATATATAAATATAAATATATTTATGTATTATATATTAAAACTCAGCCATAAAACCAACTTAATATATTTAAAGGTTAAAATAATGTTTTAATATTAGAATTTAAATTTTTATAAAATAGGTTGAAAATTGTATTGTCTTTCTTTATAAAATATTATTAAATTTATTACGATTAATAAAAAATAATCTTTGTGAAAAAATTGGATGGAGAATCTGATCATCGTGGATCTATAGACATCTCTAAATCTTAATCTACAATTAAAAAAAATCACATATAAATGAGACATAAATTCAAACTAAATCAGGAACGAAAGAGAGAACGAAACAATAATAATAAAAGATTAGTGAACATGGTTACGGTGAAAGAATGTTCAACAATGGCAGCAGAAGCCATTGAAGAAGAAGCTAGGAGGAGGAGGAGGAGGAGAAGAAGAGGCAAACAAGAAGAAGCCATGAGTAAGGAATTGAATTAAAATAAAGAGAAAATATTATGAGAATTAGAGAGGAAAATACACATATTTATAGAGATTAGGTGAGGAGAAAATGAGTGTTACTTGGGCCAATGCGTAAACCTAGTACGTTACAATGTAAGAAATTCTTGGTTTTTAAGGATACAAAACAGCCGCCATTTTCACATCTCTAACTTGATAACTTGTGAAAATTAATCACGTGATGAAGTAAAAGGACTTTTTGGAACTTATGGAATGGAGTGTTCATCATGATTAGGTAATTGTACTCTTAAATTTTTTGTCTTCAATTTTGACCACATGATTTCTTGTTATTTGTTTTTACTTCCCGTTTTTTTTTTTTTTTTTCCGAAGGAGTTTGGTACGTATCCATCTAATGAATATAATTTAAGATTATGTTATGAGATCTACATCGGTTGAAGATGGAAACAAAATATTCGTTAGAAAGGTGTAAAAGCTCTCTTTCTAGTAGACACATTTTAAAAATCGTGAGGTTGACAACATTACGTAACAAGTCAAAACGGAGAATATCTACTAACGGTGGATTTGAGTTGTTACAAATGATATCAAATTCAAACACTGGGTGGTGTGCCAGTGAGGACGTTGTGCCCCTAGAGGAGTGTATTATGAGATCTCACATCGGTTAGAGAGAAGAACAAATCATTTCTTATAAGAATGTGAAAACATCTCCTTATCAGACGCGTTTTAAAAATCATGAGACTGATGACTACCAGGACAAAGCGAACAATATCCACTAGCGATGGACTCTGACTATTACAAATGGTATCAAAGTCAGATAGTGAGACGATGTGCCAGTGAGGGCGTTAGACTATTTGAAAAGTAGATTGTGAAATTCCGAATTAGCTGGAGAAGAGAAAGAAGTTTCTCTGTAAGTGTCTGGAAATCTCTTCCAAAATAGTTTTTTAGGTTAAAAGAAAATCCTACAAATTAATTTTTTAATTCATAAAAGAAACAAAAACCATTTTGAAATTGGGTTTAAAATATTTGGTCAAATTTTGAAAAATAAAATGATATCAAAGAAGTCCATGGATGGGATGGTAGGCTGATGGTTGGACGGTTTCAGATAAGATGAACAGTCAAAATCAAAACAAAAGATGTAGTTATTAACATCATGAAGTCAACCATATTAATCAAAAAAAAAAAAAAAAAAAAAAAAAAAAAGAATTGAATCAAAATAACATCTGGAGAATCGCTCGACTCAAAGAATTGATCTCGACACCTAATTTTTATGTGCTCAAAATTACTCATAACATTAGACTCACGTCTAATTATAAGTAATAACACCAACTCCATTGATACGAAATATTTTAGAAAATCAAAAGTAAAATCATGAGAACTTATGTTCAATTGTATATATATAACGTTTTTAATAGCAACTTATGTAAGCTGAATTCCTACACGACTCCGACACATTTATACAACATAACAAATTATTTTCAATCATAAAATAACAACCATAAGATATTATACTTAATTTTCTTTAAATTTCGAGAAATTTAATGTAGACGATTTTCCTAGCATTTGGGGAGATCATGCGGAGGTGGAGGCAGCCTCGTCGACGGAGTTGGTCCATTTTCGACCTCAAAACCCATGGCTAATCCCCAGGGTAAGTGAACGTCCAGGTGGCAGTGCATCAACCATACACCTGTACATTCAATACATTCAAAACCGTTAGATAAGTGACAGTTAGTTTAAGGTTTTACAAATATCCTTAAATCCTAAACCTTAATTTGAATTAAATAATATAAAGAAATATATTTTAATAAACCATACAAAAAAATAAAAGTGAAAAAAGAGAGAATAATGATATGGCATGATTGGAGTGGATATGATGGCGCGTGTGATAGTGTTTGGAAAGGCTATTTGCGGTCGTGTATCAGCGTAGGGACGCGCCGCCATGTAGTACGAGCCGAGGGGCTGGTCAGCGTTGACGAGGACGTCGGTAGTTTGGCCGGGAGCGAGGACGATGACGTCGGTGACGTAAGGGACGGTGTAGGTAGCATCGACGGCGACAACTGTCAAATTGTGATTGGCCAACTTGAAAAGGAGTTGATTATTGAGTGCAGCGTTGATTACTTGAAGCAAGCAAGTCTTTGGGTGCAAGGGTAGAGGTTTCCGGGGAGTCCATTAATGGTGTAGGCGTCGGAGCCATTAGGACCGCGGCCGGCGGCGAGGCCTTCCTCTTCAACGTGGACAACGTTGGCATTCCACCACTCACCCAACAGTATTGGAACCTTTTTGTAGGGCTTTGGGTACAGCAGCGGTAGGCCGGACTTGGGGGCGGATGAGAAGAGCGCCGTGGACGGTGGCGCGTAGCCAAGACGAGTGGGCATGCCACCATAAAGTTCCTTCTTATCCTTTGATATTGAATCTGTACATGTAGTTTCCACCTGGCCGTATCGGACATTGGGTTATATTTTCCGGACCGTCGGCCCACGCGCTTAGCAACTGGAATACTCCATGCCTGAAAATGATATAAAAAGCTGTTTTTGAGATGAACGGTAAAAAAGTAAAAGTGTTTGGTTTAACCTGCAATTAATAGAAATTACCAGTGAATGGTTAAATCGTAGGGGGAGTTGTTGGAAAGATGGACGATTAGAACGTCGTCGTCTTGAACATCAATGGTTGGACCGGGATATTCACCGTTGACCGCCGTTATCACCAGGTCACGAGAGAGCCGTCGAACGGTCATGTCTTCAACCTACAAGTAGTGGGAGAACGGCACCGTTTTGATTTATAGAAGAATAAATTAATTTCTCAAATACAATAACTTAAATTACCAGTTTAATTCATCAAATAATATCTTCACACGCGAAACTTTCAAATTTTCACGTCAATTATTTATTATTTAATTTTCATTAATCTAAACTCTAAAATCTAATAAAACGTATCTTATTTTTTAAAATGATTGAGATTTGTTTATAGTAATAAATCAACGAATGTCGCTCAAATTTTCACAATATTTATGAAATTAAATAAAAAAATTAGCAATAACGAGGGTTCAAATGAGGGAGGAGACGGGGACAAAAAGTCATCTTAATCTCAAGCAACCCTATCAACATCCCAAGAATTGTGATATTAAATTGAGCCTCTTGCTATGTCTTGATATTAAATCGTTCGTTAGTCTTGGGCTCGTTTTACTTATATATTTGAATCTTTCTTTATCTTATAATGTGTTCCTTACCTTTCATATTCACTCGTAAAATAATATTTATCTAAGATATGGTATAGAGATAAAAATAATGAAAAAAAACATATCGTATACAATAAAATTAAACACAGACAGTATTTTTTTTTTTTTTTTTTTTTTTACAAACTGAAATATAAAAAAATTGATAAAATAACAAAATTTCAAAGTAAACGAAGGAAAAGAAAATAAAATGGATTGCTTATCAAATTAAAATTATTTGGCGAAATAGGTAGCACCTAAGCCAACCACTAATAGATATTGTCTGCTTTGGTTTATTACATATTATTGTCAGTTCATGATTTTAAAACGCGTTTACTAAGGAGAGATTTTCACACCCTTATAAGGAATGATTCGTTCACCTTCGAACATATATGAGATCCCAAAAAAATTTCATATGTGAATTAGAAAAATTTACTTAAAATTATATATTTGTCTTCAATTTTGATCATAACCATCTTGAAAACTATAAATGTGTCTAACAAAATCTCTAAACTTAATTTTAAATGATATCTAATAAATTACGAACTTTTAGTTTTATGTCTATCATATCTACAATATATTTAAAAAAAAAAATATATTAGATAGCGTCCAAAACTCATCTCTTAAGTTTTGTTATTCGTTAATTTCATATATAAAAGTGAAAGTCAATTTCTAAAAAAAACAAATTTATTAACATCATGAAATCAATGTTGTTAACTAACAAAATATTTTAAAATTGAACAAACTTTATTCTATAGTACTTTGGATATTGTCCCATATTTTGATACTAAATTTTAAATAAATGTTCATTAATGTTAATTTAATCACTATTTAATAAGAAAACAACTTAAAAACTTTCATAAAATCGTCAATTTCAATAAAATAAAGTTTCGTACAATTTGACAAATAGAATAATTTTATAAAAATTATTTTTTCTAATTTTGTATTAATTTTTGTCGTACATATATTTTATATTTTATAAAAAATAAAATTTTAAATAATATTTATTTAAGTTTGGAAAATATTTGCCGTCCAGCGAATGTTCGCTAGACGACATGTCGTTAGAGATGGTGGACTGTATCGTCCTTTGGACCCCTGCAGTCTTATAATGGGCCAAAAATGGAGCCCATTCCAAATATTTGGGCTCTGAAATTAATTAAGACGAGCCCATCTATCTCGTTTCATATGCTATAGTCGCCGTATGGCGTGAAGTTTTCAAATTCGAGGGGCGTTACCGTCATTTTAATTCAAACAAATTAGAGGGACAATGAGCAAATTACAGAAATAGCCTGACAGGGTCGGCGAATTCTACTAAATGAATAAAAAATTGCCAATTGTAAATTGCTAAATTATATATATATATATAATCATTTTGTATTTGGTTTTAATATAATTTAGATAAATTTAAAATATACAATTTTTTAATATAAATTTAAAAGTTGGATAATTTATTTTAAAAATAAAAAACTTGTTAGACTTTAAAGCATTTTTTTTAAAATTAAAAAGATTTGGTGGTTAAAAATGTAAATTAACCTAGAAGGGATCAAAATTCCAAATAATCTCGGTTTAAGTGAAGCGATTGAGGCTGGAGGGTATTGAAGTAATTTGATATGAACGGTTTGGTAAATGGGAGCGAATTGGGCAAGAAAGAGGTTGCGGAACATTTGCCCTATAAATTCACTCGGTCGTCTTTGTTTTGTATTGAGAGTTGAAAGGAGAGCGGTTAAGTCAATACGGGGACTGAGTTCCGTGGACAGTTGCCGGTGACAATACTGTGATGGAGGACGCGGCCGCCACTGAGGTTGGTGCTTCCACCGCCGAAGGAGGAGGAGGAGGAGTAAATGAATGCGATGCCGTCGCTTCCGTCGCCGACTGCGGCAGTGGGGACGAGGCACTGCCGATGGTTGGCGAGGGGGAAACGACTGGTGGCCGTGGCGGCAAAGATAGAGTGAAGGGACCTTGGTCTCCTGAAGAGGATGCGATACTCAGCCGCCTTGTGAGCAAGTTCGGTGCGAGGAATTGGAGCTTGATTGCTCGGGGAATCGCTGGGCGATCGGGGAAGTCTTGTCGCCTTAGGTGGTGTAATCAGCTCGACCCTTCCGTGAAACGCAAGCCATTTACTGGTATTAGACTCTGTCCCTAATCACTTATTTGCTTGGCTGATTCTTTTATTTCTTTCATCGGCCCGATTCCGAATGTTTGATAGTGTTAAGCGTGTGGAGAAGAGAATTGAGTTATTTGCTTCTTGATGTAAAATTCTGATATTTAATCTTTGTTAATTCTACGTAATGTATATTCTTTTTTCCGAAGCCTAAATTGTTGTGTTGGACATTGCTCTATTCCTTAATTTCTCCTTCGTCTAGTTGGGACAATCATGTGATGCCATCATAAATATCAATGAAAATGGCATCTGTGATTTTGGTCTAGTTCAATGCGAGGTAAACCACTCAAGTTGGACAGGAACAAGTATGACGTGAATTATTTTCTCCTTATTTTGCTTTCTATTCTGGTAATCGTTTTAATGATCTAAATTTAGATATCAGCAGGTTCATTGTCCTGAAATTCAACATTCTCTGTGTATGTAGTAGTTTTTTAAAATGGTTCTCAAATGTTTAGACATAGGTATGAGATTAATATGATCTAGTTTGGTAGCGAATATTTAACTGAAAACTAAAGAAATGTGATCTAAACTTTATACTTAAATTGTTAATCGAACAAATGAAAATAGTGAAGCATACGGCATAAAGGACACACCTTTTCTCTTGTAGAGTTCCTATGTGATATGAGCATTTTTACTGTTATGTATCTGTATTTCGTATATCAATGCTTCCAATGGTGGGTAAAAATATGCATTGGGATAATTGATCCTTGTCGTGTTATGTTTTAATGGTGGGTAAAAATATGCAATTTTATTTCTGAAAGTGGCTTAAAGATCCATGTGTTTTCAGATGAGGAGGACAGGATCATTGTAGCAGCCCATGCTGTACATGGAAATAAATGGGCAGCAATTGCTAGACTTTTGCGTGGGAGAACAGATAATGCTATAAAGAACCACTGGAATTCCACTTTACGACGTCGATGCACAGAGCTTGAAAGAATCAAGTTAGAATCAGGGAATGTAGTGGATGATGCTAGTTTAGAAAAAACCAAGGGATCATCTGAAGAAACCCTTTCATGTGGGGATGTAAATTCCTTTAAATCCTTTGAAGGAAAAGACGCCAGCTCACGGGAGCATATGGACGATCAATTTGAAGACAAAGTCCCTATTGCTAGTGAGGGTCAATTTACTCATGAAGTAAAAGAACAGCCTACTCTTTACAGGCCCGTGGCTCGAGTAAGTGCTTTTAGTGTATATAACCCTTTGGATGACCAAGCATCTTTGAGGGCATTTATACGACCTGTCCCAATGCAGGGGCCATTGATTCAAGCATCAAAACCAGAAGTTGAAGCTAGCAAATTGCTTGAAGGTGTGTATGGTGATCGATCAGTGCCTCATCAATGTGGTCATGGTTGTTGCCAGAGTCATAACCAGGGATCTCCTCTAGACTCTTTATTAGGTCCAGAATTTGTGGACTTCTCAGAGCCTCCACTATCCTTTCCCAGTTTTGAACTAGCTGCAATTGCAACTGACATAAGTAACCTTGCTTGGCTGAAAAGTGGATTGGAGAATGGCAGTGTTAGAGCAATGGGAGATTCGGCTGGAAGATTAAATGGTTCTCAGATGCAAATGGGGCGTTTATGAGAGACATTCAGTTTGAAGTGACTAATAGTAGACTAGCCTCCAGCTGATATGATCGACGTCAACAAGGATTGTTTATGCGATCCCTTCATACTACAAGAATTGATCTGAATTATATATATGCGCACTGATGGGAGGCGTTTTCTTAAGCCCACTGGAGAAGCTTTTGGGGTTTACTGGATCTGTACTTTGCTTTGTGATTAGTTAGTTTTACCCTCTCCCACCTGTACAGCTCGTCTCTACTGCCAGGAATCGTGGATAAGAGGGAAGTAAAGCAACTCTCATGTCTAAGTTTCCTAAGTCCTTTTTTATCCTTTTGCTTTTTGTCTATGACCACAAGCTCGAGTTTGAAAACGGTTCGAACATGAATGAAACTTTTTGGTGTTAAGAGGGCCCAAACTTTGTCAGCAACTTAGTACCTGAAGTTTCTTGTAACATTGTTCCAGCTGATGAACATCCCTGGAATCTCCTTTGATGACTATATAATGGAAAGGTATGATTCTCCTACCTCAGTTGCATACTCTTGTTCTTAATAATGTCGCTGGGAACTGGGGATTCAGTGTAGCATTTTTTTTTTCCATCCTTAATGGATGTTGCTTATGTATAGTACGTATAGCCTGATTCTTCGGGTCATCTGAAATGCCTTCTCGACCTTAGAGCTTGTATGAAACTGAATTCATTATATATGAGAAAATGAATAAAATAATGAAAGCAAGAAATAAGTAAATGAAGCACAGATAACGGAGATGATCGATTGCATTCTGCATTTCTACTCTCATAACAGATATATATAGGTACTTGACGTGAATGGACATGTTCTTGAAATGGTAATTAATTCCATGAGCTTTTTGTGATGTGAAAAGCTTTAATACATCTATGAAGTCTGAATGCCAGTGCTCATCTGGTGCTCTAATGGCTACACAAGTGCAACTTTATAGATTATCTTAGAAGTCTTAACTTGACACGTTTTCCTTTTTTGGTTCTTTATAACTCATTTATTGGATATTTCATCTCTTTTCTGACTCTTTTTCGTTTGCCCCTTCCAATTTCCAACTCTCTATTTCAGGGCGACTCGAAGCTACAGTGTTCGTTGCCATAGAGATCTAAAGATAATTCTGACTACTCGTTAGTTTTAATTTAGCACAACTCTGAATCCTTTTTTATGTGATGCCTGACGCTTGCCAGATATAGATCACTATAATTGGTGAGGAATTTGAGTGCTTACTTGTGGGATAACATGATTGGTTATTTTATATTTTGTCTGTTCATGATAGAGGTGGTTTTTCCGTTCACCTATTCAATTTTATCAACATCTAAACCTACATTAATGAACAAGATGTTGAGGACTCTTGGGAGGGGTCTCACATTAGCTAATTAAAGGGATGATCATGGGTTATAAGTAAGAAATACATTTCCATTGGTATGAGGCATTTTGGGAAAGTCAAAAGCAAATTCATTGGTTGTGTGTGAATTGAGCAGCAATGTAAGATGATGGCCTTATGGAATATCATCTGTGTCTTTCTTTGTTCGAATTCTTAGTTGTTGTTGGAACCTTGTCGGAGTCTCTTTACGTAAGGTTCCTACTCATTTTAGGTCTTTTGATGACTGCTTTTGAGATTGTTTGGAAGTGTTTGATGGTCATAGGAATAGCTGGGAATACATGAGAGTTGGATGATTCAAGACAATGATTTGTTAGACAGGAATTGAGTATATAAGGTCTGAAAATTATTGGGAAGGTAAGAAGTGATGAATTCTATGAAGTTGCTCACATCAGTGAGAGATTTGATTGAACTGAACTGATTAAAGGTTGGAAATGGAGTTCGCCAAAGATTATGAATTTTTGAATGTTTGTGGTCTCTTTAGGTCGATCCATGTAGGAATGATGGCTTATGAATTATTGGACGTTACTGAAGTAATTGACTTGGCTTCCATCTGCTCAATAATTTGTTTTGAATTTCAGTCCATTTCTTGTAGGACAAGTTTGGGATATGTTCAAGATGGCAATAAATAAAAATAGTTTGTCTCAAAAGTTTCAGTCCATTTCTTAAAATGGCGGCTCTGGTGACGACCGGAGTTGATTTGGAGGAAGTGAGGCGGCGGCGGCGGCGGAAAGGGGAAGTGGGGTTATTGAAGTGAAGGTGCATTTGGAGATGGATTGTAGGGTTTTCAAAGGACTCTAACTTCGTCCTTTAAGGACATTGATTACCCCGTAGTCGACATTCCATTCTCCTTAGTCGTAGGTGCTCATTCGATTTTGATTTGAATGGGCCGCCCGAAACCAAGGGGTACTAACTAAGAGTCGAGTCCTCTTCGACCAGGGAAGGAGAAAATCATATGGATGTGAACATGTAGAAATATATCATTTAATCGCATATTAAATTAGCTTCCAGTTATGATACTCAATTAGACGCTTTAGCTTTAGTGTCCTATTTTAGACTGAGGTGGCATAGGTTAATTAATTTTATATTTATTAAATCGAGGATATAATTTTCTATAGGGAAAACCCTTGGTAACGATGATTGAATAAATTAATTTAAGGTTAGGTTGTCAAGAATATGGTCCACAACCCCTCCTTCGGAAAATAAATAAATTTATTATATATTTTAAGCAACTTTCTAAATTTTCTAAATGTTTTGATAATACTTTTAAAAAATATTTATAGTTTAGGTTATTAACTATAAATATTTATTATTTTTGAAACACTTTCCTAAGAATATTTTTAAAATAAGTTATTAACTGTTGTAATTTTTTTTTAGTTTAAGGCAATTTTTTTAATTAATTTTGAAACACTTTTGACAAGAATATTTTTAATAAGTTATTATTGTTTCATCCAAAATTAAAAAATATATATATATTTGTAATTTTTTTTAGTTTAAGGGTAATTGTTTTTAATTTTTAAATATATTTTTGAAAGAAAATAGAGTTATTTTTTTTATTAATTTAGCTAATATCTTAGTATAGTGTTTAAAAAATTATTTTAATTATGGACATTTTAATTTGAGGTTAAAAATATATATATGAATATAGAACAAAGCAATATGGTAAAAATAAAAATTAGAGATTAAAAATAGTAAATTTAAAAATTAAAAAGTTGTCCCACCATATCAACATAACATGAGTGCTTACGACCGTTCCCAGCGCTTACATAGCCGCTTACGACACCAATATAGACCTTTCTTCAGCGACAAACTCCACTTTCTCTGCCTAAATAAATAACACGCAGCATAACCCACTGCCCATCATTACCACCAAGCTTCTGAGTGTTTTACAGAGACAATAAATGGCGGAAGAGTTGCAGGTCTTCGGTTTCTGGGCAAGCCCCTTCAGCCGCAGAGTGGAGCTTGCTCTGAAGCTCAAAGGCGTCGAATACCAACACGTCGAGGAAGATTTGCCCCACAACAAGAGCCATTTGCTCCTCCAATACAACCCAATTCACAAGAAGGTTCCTGTCCTCGTCCACCATGGAAAACCCATTTCTGAGTCTCTTGTGATCCTCGAATACATCGATGAAATCTGGAAAAACAACCCCCTGTTGCCCCAAAATCCGTACGAACGAGCTCTGGCTAGGTTTTGGGCTAAGTATATTGAGGACAAGGTGGGTTAATTTGAGAGAATTGTTGAATGAAAATGCCGTAATTCATTGTAATGCTTGAATTTTGTGGGGTTTCAGGTTGTGGCTGCGATGCTGAAGGCTGGGAAAGCCAAAATTGAAGACAGGGAAAAGGGCTTCGAGGAAGCAGGGGAGGCGTTGGAACCGCTTGAGAAGGAGCTTGGAAGCAAGAGGTTCTTCGGGGGAGAGAAGATTGGGTTTGTGGATGTTGTTGGCATTGTGGTAGCTTACTGGGTTCCTGCCATTGATGAAGCTGTTGGGATTCAGATGCTGGGAAGTAACAGGTTTCCGAATGTGAAGCAATGGAGTGAAGAGGTTGTGAATCATGGCGTGGTGAAACAGATTCTGCCGCCAAAAGATAAGCTCGTGGCTTATTTGCGAACTGTTCTAAGCAGTAACTAGAGATTGGCTTCTTTTCTTAAGCAGATATGGATTGTGATAAATGAATAATACTTTACCTTTGTCGTGTCATCATGAACACTTTATGTTTGTGGTTGGTTGTATGTAACGAAAGCGATGTCAAATAACGACCATTCGGCTCGATTCTCACTTAGGTTGTTTGGATGGTGTCACGATTATACTTTTTGATGTCTTATTACGCGAGTGTAGGGTGTTTACTCTCTTGTCTCTTGAGTAGATCCGTCACCTAAACTTGGGTTATTATTGATACTGTCTTTATTATTTTTGGAGGTTTGATATTCGGCAACGTTCAACAAAAAAATAATATAAAACGGGCACATTTTAGTTAATTTTTAAAAAAGGTCTGCGTTCAATTACGTGGGTTGTGGGTTGGCTGACTTGAATTTATGCAGTTAGCTCATTCTTGATAAATTGGATCGGATGTTCATAACCTGGCTTAAAAAGGATTCGAACAAATGCATGTCGGTCCCAAATATTGATGCCTTACTACTCGGCTATATTCCATATGGCCTTGTCTTGGATGGTGGAAGAAGGAGAGGGAGAAGGAAGGAGCGAGAGCCGGGCATGAACATAGGGATCTTTTTTGTTGAGTTGACTACGATGACTTACTACCTAGCTATACTCCATACAACCTTATTTTGAATGATAAAACGGGGAAATCGAAGGGAGAAGTAAGAACCGTGCACGAACAGAGGGAAACTCCATACAACCTTGTTTTGAACGGTAGAACGAGAAGAGGAAGAAGGAAGAAGCAAGAATACGGAATTCTTTCTTATTGGACCGATTACAACAAGCTCACAACGCTAATAGAAATAAATGGTAAGCTCCCCTCTCTTTTAACTTCCTTGCAACAATGTTAATGGTCGCATCATACATTAATTAAATCCTCAATCGTCAATGTTTGAAAAAAAATGAACCATTTTGGTCCATCAATAAACACCAATCAAATCTCGATGTCACCTCGGGAAACGAGTCAATGATCACGACCATTGAAATGGCAAGAACTCACTACCCCGACCGCGACAATCCCATAGCGGCTGCCGGCGACTATTTCACCGCTTACGTAACGGCTGACGGCACCCATAACCTCCGCCCCAAGAAACCGAAACAAATCTTGACTTTTGGCATTATACTAATGTATATTCTTCACAATATTTAAATTAAACCGCTCCAATCGAAACAGGCACGAAATTGCAAGAACAAAGAAATGGCAGAACAGCTTCAAGTGTTCGGTTTCTGGGAAAGTGCCTTCAGTCGCAGAGTGGAGCTAGCTCTCAAACTCAAAGGCATCGAATACCAATACTTCGAGGAAGATTTGCCCCACAACAAGAGCCATTTGCTTCTCCAATACAACCCAATTCACAAAAAGGTCCCTGTTCTTGTCCACAATGGAAAACCCATTTCAGAGTCTCTTGTAATCCTCGAGTACATCGATGAAAATTGGAAAACAAACCCATTATTGCCTCAACATCCCCATGACAGAGCTGTTGCCAGATTCTGGGCTAAGTTCATCGATGACAAGGTACGCAAATTCATCAGTTTTTGGGTAAATGGGTGTGAAATTTGAAGCTCTGTTTTGGGTTTTGAATCAGGTTGTGGTGGCGGTAGTGAAGGCTGCTGGAAGCAAAGGAGAAGAGAGAGAGAAGGCTGTGGAGGAGGCAGGGGAGGCATTGGGAGCGCTTGAGAAAGAGCTTGGAAGCAGGACGTTGTTTGGAGGGGAGAGGGTTGGGTTTGTGGATGTTGTTGGGAGTGTGATCGTGGGATGGGTTCCTGCCATTGAAGAATGCTTTGGGTTTGAGGTGCTGAGAGTTAATAAGTTCCCTAATTTGATGAAATGGAGTGAAGAATTTGCTAAGCATGGCGTGGTGAAGGAGATTCTGCCTCCTAAACATGAGATTGTTGCATTTATGGAAGCTAATTGGAAATTTTGAAACTAAATGTTAGTCCTTTATATCAGTAATGAATTGAATGTTAGTCCTTTTTACACCCTTTGTTTCGGTTACGGTTAGGATCGATACCAATTGTTAGCTCTGATACTAATTGTTAGGATCGCTTAATAACTCATACACTCGATCAAGTTGAGCATAAAGAAAGAACAGTGAGAAAATACAGGAAGGAGTATTGGCTGAATATTTTATATCATGATTCTTAGAGAGAGAATACTGAGAATGAAAATGAGTGCATTGAGAAGGAGTACATTTTGAGAGCACGGCTTAATAAGTATATATATATATAGTTTTAATGTACTAAATATAGCTTCAAAGATTTAAACTAGATATAATTTAATAAATATATCTCTATCAAATCCTTACTAAATGTCTACTATATATCTATATCATCTTTACGAAATATCTTTTAAATATATCTATCCCAGATCTAGGCATTAGGCTCCATATACAACAGTTCCCTCGGACGTTGGATCTCACAATCTACCCTCTTCTTTGGGGCCAACGTCCTCGCTGTCTAGATACCATTTGTAACAATTCAAGCCCACTATCCCGACTTGGGTTGTTACAAATTGTATAAGAGCTAGGTTTTCGTACGGTACAAGTAACTGGTCGTAGTAGGGCTAGACTCTATCTATAGTAGAGTGTTTTAAGAACCTTGAGTGGAAACTCGAAAGGTAAATTCCATAGAGGACAATATCACTAGTGATGGGTTTAAGCTGTTAAAGATGATATTAGAGTTAGACATCGAACAGTATGACAACAAGAACATTAGGTTTACAAGAGAGTGGATTGTAAGATCTCATGTTAGTTGAAGAGAGAAACAAAACATTGCTTACACCTCGCCAGGCTTACTAGGGGAGACCTCGTCCACATTGGGCTACTTAATTTTGTTGTGAAAGTGGGCTTGTGCTTACATTGGAACAGAGCAAGATTATTATAAGGTGTGGAATTGGAATAGAAAGAGAGGAGGGTGGGGGGACAGATGGTCAAAGTTTTGGAATAAGAATATGCTAAAACACACCAATATCGACAGCTAAACGACACAACAACTAGCCCATCCCCAACCCTTTTCCCGCTAATCAAGCCACATGCTCCCTCCCACTTTTTCCTTTTTTTTTTTCATACTTCTTTAATCTCTTTCCGCTGTGTTTTTACCTTATACTCAACTGTTACAATCGCACTTTTTCTGACAACGGACTTTTACAAGTGTGCAACACTTACTTTCAATATCGAGCGGAGTCAAGCAATGTATGCTCAAGACTCTGACTCTGATTCCGTTTTGAGAATAAGGTTTTAGAAAATGAGGTAAAGAGATTTTCGAAAGAGAGATTGAAAATAACGTTATATGGCTATAAACAAAATAATAATAATAATAATAATAATACAACGAGTTAAATAACATATAACTCAGAGTACGAGTAATTGATGACTAGTTGCATGCTCCAATTATATGTTTTGGGGCATTTTAACCTTGGCGAACACTTAAGTATAGACACATCATGAAAGAGTAAAAACCAATCTAAGATGAAAGCATATGAAAGGGGTTTGGAGTAGCCATAGACAACATGTCCTAGACAAGCATGACTGAGACACCCAATATACAGTCATAAACAACACGTCTTGAACATGCATAACAGTAACATCGACAACCTTCTTCCATGGTCGAGCAGACTCTGTTGACGACCAAGATACATTCCCTAGTTTCCAATTTGAAAGAGGGGCGAAATAGAGGGGGGAAATTATATGGTTGATAGATGAATGTCATTTGGAAATGAAAGGGTGAGGGTTGGGGATTGCTAAGGGAAAGAGAGGCAAGGGAATTTTCGATTGGGGATTTTTGTCGAACACCTTTAGGGCAATCCCATAACCCACGTCTTTATTTCCACACTAGACCTAGACAACGTTAGCATTATCTTTTGTGTTTTTTACTCGTTATTTAAATTGGTTTAAGTCAGTCATTTCAAACAGATTCATAAGTGAGTTAGGTCGAACCTGCCGAAAAGACTATACTTTTGAACAATTATTTTGATTTCTCAAATATAACGTATAAAAACATGACCTAATCGAAACGAAGAACAAAGTTAGGCGTGGGAGGGCATCCCGACGCATGTGAAAGGGTGTGGATTTTAAGAAGTTATAAAGGAAAAGGAGAAGAAAAAAGAGAGAATATTTTGACATTACATGAAATCATTGGATAGGGAACCAAAATCCCATTCATTTGGTCCCAACAAAAAGATTTTCTTGCAATTATAAAGTGAACTTGAAAACAACATAAAGAGAATAGAAGCTGCTTTTAACTACCCAACCCAACCTCTCTCTCTTCTTTTTATTTATTTATTTATTTAATATCCACATACTTCTTTTCATACCGATTCTCGATTTAAGTACTTTTCAGTAGATAATATATTAATTATGATTGTCAGATTTCACATCGATTAGAAAGTGAAACAAAATATTATTTACAAAAGTATAGAAATCTCTTCATAATCGACACATTTTAAAATCGTGAAGCTAATGACTACTAGCAGTGAGTTTGAGCTATTACAAGCGGTATTAGAGTCGGGCACTGTACGATATGCTGGTGAAGACGTTGGGCCCCAAAGAATGGATTATGTGATATTGCATTAGTTTGAGAAAGAAACAAAACATTATTTATAAGAGTGTAGAAACCTTTGTCTAATAAACACGTTTTATAACTGTGAGGCTGACAACGATATGAAAGGGTCAAAGCATATATTTCTACTAACGGTGGGCTTGAATTGTTATAATTATTTTAAAGATCGATAATTCGATCTTCATATCTTATAAAATTGTTAGACTAATCTACTGGATTTAATTTTTTTTTTATTTTTACCTCAATAGGGTCAGTGAATTTTTTATTATTTAATAATTCTCAATATATAAATGATTATTTTTTAAATTTGAAGAATCTATTTTACACAAAATTTTATTTCATGTATAATAAAATTTTAAAATTTTAACTTTAATTGAGTTAATCTCAAAATTAAAATTGTACGAAAAATTTATTTAGACACTTTTATAAATTTAATAATTTAATAAACACATAAATATAAAATTTTAAATAATAAATAAATATTTTAAAGGTGAAGGGCTTATTTAACACATTATAAAAAAAATTAAGTTTTATTTTATTAATAAAATTGTGGATAAACTATTAATTTTATTCATAAACTTGGGATTCTGTGCCATTTAATTTAGCATATAATTTAAATAAATCTTAAATTAAGAGTTTTGTAGAGATAATTTTTATGAAATTGATTGATTAAACAATAATAACAAAGAATGCTAATAACAATAAATATTATATTTAATGAAAGTATAGGATTAAAATATTAGCCCAATGAAAATATAATTAAAAATTATTTAGTTTTATTTTTTAAACCCTAAAAAGTGGGGGAAAAAGCAGATATACATGAAAAAGAAATTATTATATCTAGCTAAGCTTGGACAATCTTAAGGCTCACTCAAAAACCCTAAATTATTACCTCTACCACCAATTTAGGGTTTCTCTCTCTCTCTCTCTCTCTCTCTCTCTCTCCTCCATGGTGGTGGCGGTGGAAAACAAAATTAACCCTCCGCCACCTGGACACCACTGCCTCTCCTCCGCCACCTGGACACCACTGCCTCTCCTCCGCCACTCACGGCCGCAATTCCGAAACTTAATTAACAGCTGGTTTACAAAATTTGAAATCAAATTAAATTAAATTGAAAAAAAATCACTGTTTATGATGAAGCCATTAATAATTATAATTATGTTGTTTTTGTAGCCCCCACCTTTAATTATATGACCTGGAAAATATTAAATAATTTTCATTAAATCTTTTATGTGTTTTTATAGAACGACAGCGTCAAACGTAAGCATCAAAAAAGAAAGAATTGACAACATAATTTGATGTAGGATTAACACACAACACAACATGCTGTCCCCTTTAAATCTCAATAATTACAAATTACATAAATCTAACATAATTAGGGGACAAATTAGAGATATAAATTTTGGTGGCATCCCATGATTATAGTAATTATTTGATTTTATAGATTATAAATTTTTCTTCTCACCCCCTTATCATTCAAACATGCTACCCATAATCATGGCCTCACATCACCATCCCGAGTGCAAGAATAAATGGGGGGCACGTTGTTGGTATGCTGCTCATTAATGTCTTTCCTTAATTTATTCATCATTTAAGTTACCAAAAACGACAGAACCAAAGCGGCTGTGACATTAATTTTCTTTTTTTTATAACATAAATCTGCATGCTCTGGTTTCCTCTTAGTCGGCCGCCGGCATCCTCTGTTTTATGGGCGGCGACGGCGGCGAAGTCATCCACAACACAAACAACTTAAAAATGGTTGACAATGTGAATGTCAAAGGAGAATATATAACTAAGTTGTTGACTTTTGACTTTGTTTTAAGTTCTATTAATATTTTTTTTTTATTGATAATAATATTAATAAATTAAATTAACGTAATATTAGCAGAGAGATAAAAATTGAAGCGGTAAAATATAAATAAAATCATAAATCTCTTTCGGTGCGGTTAAATGAGAAAAAAGAAAATCCAAAACCCTTTTTTTTTTGTTTTTTTTTTTTCTTCTGATTTTTATTAATTAGTAATTGATTTAATTACTTTTTGAAATCACTGGGTCGACCGGGACAGACTACAGAGACACGCAGAAAATCAGAGAGCACCATGCCGACCGGTCGGACCCACTTCGTCCTTTTCATTCAGTTCACGCGCCGAAATGGCGGTGGGAAACAATTTCAAACGACTGCGACCTTTAACCCCAGGTTCCCACGTCTTCGCCACGTCATCTACTTTATTTTCTTTTTTGTATTTTAAAAATCTTAATAATAGCTGTAATAATTTAATTCTCGGACGTCAGCATAATAATTCAAATTTAGTTGATGGATTAGTATTGGTGTCCACGACGGAGCCGATTATATTCCGCCGTCCCACGCCGGCTGTTTTCCCCCCACCTTAAGATTTCGTTTTTATTATTATTTTTTGTTGTTGTTATTTTTCTGGGTTAGTATGTGTGTAGTATTTATTTTTTTGTGATGACGTGGAGAACAAATAACTGTAGTGGGTTTGACCGGGGCAGGGGTAAAGTTGGGAAAGTAGAAAATATTTAAGTTGGTACAGAATTTTTTCAAGGGAATGCTGAGTACTACACGTGTCCTGTAATATTCATCATTTATTCATGATATTCATAAATTCTTTCCCGTGTAATTAATATGCCAACGTGGCTACTACTCTTTTTTACCCCCTTTTTCATTGTTTTTACTACGGTAATTTTTGAAGGGAGAAGAGGGGTTTTTTTTTAAAGTAATTTTATTTTATCTATTTAAATTTAAAATAGAGAAAAATGTGACGATTAAATATACAACAACAATTTTATATTAAATTTTAACTGTTTTTAATTTTTTTTGGTGTTTTTATCAAAATTTCTACTAATTTTAAAATAATTCTATAATTATGTATTCTTTATATTTTTTCTTTAAAAATATTTATTTGAAACGGATTACCATATTTGAAAATCTTTTTAAACTAAAAGTTTGTCAATAAAATTTTCTAAAAAATTTAAAAGTCAATTAATTAAACGCGTTTGTTTTAATTGAATTATATCACGTTCTTATCACTAGAACATAAACGCATTGCACGTTATATGGGGGCAAAAACGTCATTCTATACGTATACTTGAAACACATTTTGATACAAACACATTTTGCACGCTATATGGAGGCAAAAACGTCTTTCTATATGTATCTGAAACGTTATGCCGTTTACCCACTAATTTGACGGCTCCTTTATTAACTTTTGTTTAATTTTCTCGCATCCATTTTCTTATTACCTTCCATTTCTTGTATCTAAATTTTTGTATAATTAATTATTTTAGTTTATATGATTGATTTTTCATTAACTATCGGTAAGTAAACAAAATTCAAAAACAAATGTCAATACCAAACACATTAACGATACAAACCCACTAAAATCTTACTTAATCACTAAGTAATTTTTGTTATTATTAATATTTTGTAGAAAGAACATAATGGATGAGGATTATGTATATAAAGTTAAATTAAATATATGTTTAAATTATCTTATTAATTTAGAAGTCGCTGACTTAAAATGCGGTTTTGTTGGGGATATCCACTCTCTTCTACTAAACGCACCGTTCTGCTCTTTTTTTTTTAAAAAAAATAAAAATAAAAATAATAACAATTAATTATTAATTATTTTCTTACTATTATTGTTTATATATATTTTTTAAAAAAACCCGTAATAAGGAAGCTAGTCACATGGTGGAGCGAGTGGCATCCATTTGCTAGAGTGGGCCCCACAAAACTGCTTCTAAATGGACCATAACTTGCCCGGCCACGAAGGAAACCGTCGTCCCACTAACGCCAGCGAGTATCCACCACGCTCCATACAGACGCGCGTGAGGCCTCAGCCTCTGTTTTTATGAACTTTTCCACTTCCTCTGCTTTTAAAACGTATTCCGAGGAATTCCCTTCCGACCCTTCTTCTTCCTTCTTTGTTTCTCTCTGTATTTTCTGGCTTTTTCCGCTCCTTCTTATTGTTATGTTATATTCTCCTCTTCAAATACGGTCCCATCCCAGTCGCTCTCCTTCTCTCTGAATCACATCCAGTTCACTTTCCTTCTTTTGGGGCTCCAACCACTGTGAGCCCTTTAGCAATTCCGCCCCATTTCCTCTGTTTTGACTGGGGCCCTTTTGGCTTGGCTGGGCGCCACTCAACTTCCTTCAAACCCTATTCATACTCTCTCTGCTTCCTTCTTCTTGTTATTATTAAAACCTTAACCAAGCCGCAAAACATAATCCCAAATATACTCTCTGCTTTGAGTGCTCTCTCTTTCTTTTTGGTGGAGTTTTTTTTTTGGCTTTCTGAAATGGCTGATAGTTTAGACGATGGGGAGTTTTGGCTTCCTCCTAAGTTCCTTAACGACGACGACTTGTTCCTTGAGGGTAGTGATGTTAAGAATGGGAGAGCTGGGGTTGGGTTGTACCCTTTTGAGTTTCCTCTTGGATTGGGGGCTTTTGGGGTTACTTCTGATCTTAGTTCGCCGGTTGAATCTCTGGTTGGTTCCAGCGAAACAGAGAGTGACGAGGAGGAATACATCGCTGGATTGACCCATCAAATGGCGCGTTCCACTCTGGAAGATGGTTTTGGCCTCGACTACTCTCATGTATGTGTTGGATTATGTATTTGGTTTCTAAATTTCTCGTCCCCTGTTTTTGCTACTCTTTCTGATTTGTGGGTTTTCTTTTTTGACAGGGTTGGGGATTTTCTGGTTCACCACAGTCAACTCTGTGCTCTGTGGGAAGTGGGTGCGGCTGCAAACAGGGCTCTAGCAGGGGAAGTCCCAATGGCCATTTCCAAGCGTCTCATCCTCAACTCACTTTGGATCTACTCCACGCCGCTGCCGGTGAAGTCACGAAGATGCGCATGAATGAAGAATCATACGGTTTTATCAACACTAGTCGACCTCTCGCTCCACCTAGAAAGCCCGTTCCAGTCTCCGTTCCTCTCAAAAACCTCGAGGCCGACGCCGTAGTTTACCAACAGCTGCAGGCTTCCGAAGTAAGTACTACTAGTACAACGTTTGATTTCGTGGAGGTTTCATTCGTCTCTCTGCTTTGTCTCTTATGGGATTTTGTCTTTATACAGTTTCTGAATCTGAGACGACAACAGCTTATTCAGCAAATAAACACGGTGGCTCGTATGGGACAGACAAAATGCGCTGCTGGTCAATATCAGCCGCAAGTGCCGCAGAACAAGGGAAGAAATACTGAGTTCGTCAATGGCAGAAACTGTCGCTCTTCATCTGGCTTAACGATCCAAACGACTTGGGCTCCTCCTCCACGGAAACACTCTGTGAACCCCCCGCCGAACGGCTCCGTCATGAGAGCGGTGTTTCTCGGGGCTCCCGGCGGGAAAAGGGAATGCGCCGGTACAGGGGTGTTTTTGCCACGACAACAAAGTGGCACCGTCTCCGAAAATCGCAAGAAGCCAGGTCTTGTAACAACTCACTTTCCCATTGAATCCCAGATTCACCGAGTTCTTTTTCCCCATTTTAACATCAGATTATTTTCCTCCACAGCATGTTCGACTGTTCTTGTTCCTGCTAGAGTGATGCAGGCTCTAAATCTCAACTTAGACGACATGTACGTGCAGCGTGTCCAGCCCCAGCAGCTTCAATCCCGTCCCCCTCCAGTTTCCATCGCAGTTAAGAACAACGGTAAGAAAAAGGGTCATCTCTGAAAACCCTCATTTCTTCAAACCCCATTTTATTTTCACCATTTTTACTTATCTTGCTGTTTATTCTCCTTAATCTCAGATGTCACTGCGAGGCTTCGGAATGAGAGCCTCCGGGCGCCGGCGCCGGAAGTAAACCATGACATCCGGCTTCCACAGGAGTGGAGTTACTGAAGCGACAACACCTGGATTAGAATAAAAAGAGGGGGGGNGGGTAAGTAGAATCACTAACCGCTGTGTTAGATTAATTAGGGGGGGGGGGGATAGAGTATTTTGTTTAATAGGAAAAGGGTAAGACAGGAAAGCAAAGGCAAATTTAAAGGGGTTTTTGGTTAATTGGGATTAGGAGTAAGATTAGAAGAAATAAAGATGTGTTTAAGTTGGGTTTTTATTGTTGTTTTGATTATGTTGTTAAGTCTGCAAAAGAGAAGGGGGTTAATTAAGGATGGGTTGGTTTTGTTGATTTTGTGGAAGGGGCAGATTAGGAACTTTGTTTAGGATTCTAATTTGTCCAGTGGGGCCCTTGCACTAATTAAATAATATATTAACTAATTTTTACTTTCCCTTTTCTTTTTCTTTTTCTTTTTCTTTTTTGAAAAAATATATCTACAAGTTTAAAAAGCAGATAGGGGTATGATTTATGAATATAATTTAATCATTTTTTGTTTTATTTTATATATTCATCTTGATATAATGGTTTAAAACATGTCACATATTTCAATTCTTTTCCTATAAATTTTTGTACATTAATCAATAACCTAAGTAGAGATTATAATTTTTTAATAAATTTAATTATTTTTATTAATTATATTAATACTGTTAAGATAGTCGTTCTAAATGAATTTTTTTAATTCAAAATGGTTATTAGAACTCTAATAAAAAAAATGATTATTGTTGGTTTTCTATTTGGAAATAAATAAGTATTTAAGTAAAAAAATTAAGTTTATTTGGAATAAAATTTAAATATATAATTATAATATTAATTAATTTTCTAAAAAATTTAAACATTTACAAAGACTTTCAAGCATAGGAAACCTTGTAATTTAACTTAGGTTTTATAAACAATAGAAATTAGTTGATTAGAGATTAATCTTTGACTGATGAAAGTTTGATTTGACTAAATTAATAATTTTTATTATTAAATTTTGAGTGAGTTGGAAGTAGTATTTAAAAAAAAAAAATCAACGCCTAAAATTAATATTTAAATTATTCTTCGTTAGAAAAAAAAAAAAAAAAAAAAAAAAAAGCTATGAATTTTAATATTTTTAATCATAAAAAAAATTAAATAAAAATGGAGCCGAATTCTTTGATTTCGTCTGGGAAGGGACAGAATAAATTGCCTTTTTCTTGCCCCGAGAAGATTTGTGTTCCTTTTTAACTCAATTCATTTTCCATTTTTTTTTATTTTTGTATTTTCGCCCTAAAATGATACTAAAATACATTAATTAAAATAATCTCGTAAAATAAAAACATTAAATATTTATTTAAAATTGGAAATTAATTATTAAATATATATATATATAAAAAACTAAATAATTGAGAACAATTGGATTTTTATTTTATTTTTATTTTTTAAAAAAAAGTTGAAGAAATAGGAATTTAGGGTTATTAGATGCGTCATTATTATGTTTCTATGAAAAGCAAGTGGTGGCCATGTGAAGTTTTCATTGACACTACACCCTTTTTGCTTTTTATTGATTTATTTTTATTTTTATTTTTATTTATGGACAGAAAATATCTTCCCAATATTAATCATGTATTCAAAATAAATACAAATTCCTTTATCAATTATGTTTTAACATTATACTTAGATTACAAGGGAAAGGACACGGCGCGCGCTCACTGCCGCTCTTCGCGTGCCACGTTTAGGGTTTGTTAGTGCGTGCGTGCGTGCGTGCGGGCATGCCGGGGCGGGGCGCCTCACACAACGCCACACAAGCACCACTCCACTCCCCACTTTGCGGTGAACCAAGTCGCTTTCATCACGATTCTCCTGCCCTCCTCGCCTGTCTTTGATGTTGATTCCTTCTCCACTTAACATCCTTTTTGTTCCCTTCTTCCCATTTTCCTCATTTTAATTACAACTATGACCCATTCATGCTTCCATATCCCTTCACCAAATCTTGCCTCACATGACCACCTATAAATAATTCATGGAGTTGTCACATATTTGTCGGCCACACATACCCCGCCATTACTCCGATTGTAATCGAATTTGGGTCGACTCTACGTGAAAGTAAAGTGGTGGAAGTTTGATCCACCACTTCTATCATATATATATATATAGAAGCCAATAATATTTATGGGTTTGATGTAATTAAGTAGAAGAATCATTTGTGCTTCCATTTAGCGCAAGACCGAGTCTTGTTAGGTTGCTATGACGATCATCACATGCATCACCATGCCATGTGAGTTGTTACGTTAAGATTATCTTGATACTTAATTTTAAATATGCTTCATAATTGGATCAAATTTTAAAGAAAAAAAAAAGTAAGGTCTTAAAATTTATGAACAAACCTCAACTACTCCAAACTTGTATTGATGGTTATATGATGGCATATGCTCATCCTATTCAACTAGTTGTTGAACTAACTTCCACAAAAGCAATTGTGAATATAGCAAATCGGTAATATAATTTATTTAAGATAATTATTTTAAAATATTGATTATATTTTTTAAATGTAACATAAACATTTATTAAACCTCCAGATGATGCATATGACAAGTTGTAGTAGTCCCCTCACAAGTATTGCATCATCTCGTGTTTGAGTTGTGGGTCATGCATACCTTTCTGTGTTCATAATCTCCAACTTACAAGGAATAATGTCCCATATCATACTTAGCTATTCAAACCTATGCATTTCAACTTGGAAAATGACTCAATTTATGAGTTCTAAACACCATCCTAAACCGCAGAATGATCGTCAATGTGATATCTCAAATCAGGTGGAGAGGGGAATAAATCATTCTTTATAGGGGTGGAAAACACTTACTAGCGGTGGACTTGGGCTATTACAAATGATATAAGAGTCAGATACCGGGCGGCGTGCCACAAGAACGTTGGACCCTGAACGGGTGGATTGTGAGATCCCACATCGATTAGAGAAGGGAACGAGTGCCAGCGTCCATCGATTGGAGAGGGAAACGAGTGTCAGCGAGAACGTTAGCCCTCGGAAGAGGGTGGATTATGAGATTCTACATCGGTTGAAGAGAGGAATAAAGTATTGGAAATCCCTCCCTAGCAGATGCGTTTTAAAACAAAGCTAAAAGTGGACCATATGACTCTGTAAATTTTGGTATCTTTTTGTTGGTGTTGTCGCTGTAGACTTGGGCTTTTGAATTTTTGCATCTCATCCAAAATGAACAATGCTAGGTAGATGCCTTAACCTTTTCCCAATCAAGTGGTGCTCTACGCCAACTTGAAAAAGTTGTTCATTTTCAGATTAACATCAACCAACTAGAATTAACCAAAGTTTCATTTCACATATTGATTGATTATACGATCAGCATAAAGGAAATGAATAAAAACAAGCATTTCAAGAACACTACAATCACTCAAACTTCATTACAATCAGTCCTCTTTCCAGCAGTAAGAGCACGAAGTTTGACAACAAAATATCCAAGACTATGCCCTGCCACAGCCGCTATAAACATCCCAACGTTGAAGGACATAACAGCCAACATGACAAGATAAGCCAACCCCGTCCTGAAAGCATAGACGAGGGCCTGAATGGAGGCGCTGCCAACGGGGCTCTTGGGAAGCTTGGTTGGCGGCGTGCGGCTCAAGAACTCGATGACGAAGGCGAGCAGGAAGATGAAGAAGAAGGCCAGTATGTACATGCCAACACTCTGTTTAGGCCACCCTGAAAATAGAACCACAGCATCTTTGCCCCAGTAGAAGCTCATCTGCATCATTGGAGTGCCTCTGCCATCCATGGCTGGAGGAGACATGGGCATAGATTCCATTTCTCAACGTTCTCAACCTGAGAGAGAGATGGGATTTTGCTTCTTAGTGTATATATATATATAACAATGGAGATGAGAGACAGGGCTCAGCCAAACTGGCGACGTTTAATTAGCAGCAGTTTAACGTTGTGATTAGCTAAAAGTTAACTTTAAGTCATTAGGTTGTCCGCCCAAACATTGATGGGGTTTCTTTTGTTTTGTTGGGTAGAGTTCGTTTGATTCTCAACTTTCTTCGGCTTTTGTGATGGGAACGAAGTATTCGAGTGTGAAAACTTATTCCTAACAGACAAACGCGTTTTTAAAATATTTAGAGAAAGCCTAGAAGGGAAACCTGAAAAAGGACACTCCTAGCTTGCACTGTTACAAATGGTATTAGAGTTAGTCACTCGGTGGTATGCCAGCAAGGACATTAGGCCCCCCAACGGAGTGGATTGTGAGATCTCACATTGATTAGAGAGGGGAACAGAAGCATTTCTTAGAAGGTTGTGAAAACTTTTCTTAGCCAACCCGTTTTAAAACCTTAAGGGAAACTCAAAAAGGAAATCCTCTTCTTTCTGGCTCTTTAAATCACACTAATCTTATTTGTGTGGTGCTATACCTAGCACGCTCCAATACTTAAGTTAATACTTAGTTGAGGTGGCTCCAATACTTAAATTAATAGTTGGTCGAAATGGTGTCCTCTTGGATGGTGTTGGTTCCTCTATTTATATTAGCCTCATCTGAAACATCCTCGAGGTGTTCGTGAATGAGATGTCGATGTAGGTTTGACAACCTGTGAATCGAACTCAAGACATCTATACCTCCTTCCATGTAATAGAAAACATCGTTAGTTTGGGCGTTCTGGTTTTAAAAGACATTCGTTTTATCTCCTAGATGTCTCGACTCAACAAAGCTCATAGAAAAATTAGGTCCATATAAAAATCTGAGATATTGACATGTTTTAGGAGGAGGTTTCCATATAAGCTCGATCAATTAGGTCCAATTTGCAAAAGGTTAACGGGCTGGGTTGGTGCGGACAGCCCAAACTCCAAGAAGCTGGGCTGGGCTGCCTCCATTGCGCAGGAAGTCGCGAGAAGCTCCTCGATGATTCTGGGTTCGAAGCCATGGCCATGCAGGGGAGGAAGGTAGGAGAAGGCAGTGGAAGGATGAAGAACACTGCCAGCAATTACCCATTAAAGAACTCCGAAGAACATCCCCGAAACTCCTTATTACCAATCTCACCCCTTATAAAATTCCCATCCCCCATCACACGCCACACCAACAGAAATTTCATCTAATAAGCCACTCGTCATTCAAATCCAACCCAAAATGTCTTTGATTCCAAGTGTATTCGGCACCGGGAGCCTCTTCGACCCCTTCTTGTCAGACATATGGGCACCCACCACCGCCAGCGAAGCCTCCTCAATCGCCAACACGCAGGTCGATTGGAAAGAGACCCCAGAGGCCCACATTTTCAAGGCCGATCTGCCGGGGCTGAAGAAGGAGGAAGTCAAAGTGGAGGTGGAGGACGGCGGCGTGCTTCAGATCAGCGGCGAGAGGGGCGTTGAAAAGGAGGAGAAGAACGAGAAGTGGCATCGCGTTGAAAGGGGCAAAGGGAAGTTCCTGAGGAGATTCAGATTGCCGCAGAATGCTAAAGTGGAGGAGGTCAAGGCGGCGATGGAGAATGGGGTTCTGACTGTCACCGTTCCGAAGGTGCCGGAGAAGAAGCCGGCGGTAAAATCGGTTGCTATCTCCGGGTGAAGAGATAGAATCGAGCTGATCACCGGTGGGTGGTGGCGCTTGGTTGATATGTAATGAATGGACGTGAATAAATATGTAAAAGTTTGAAAATTTCATAAATCTGGAGCTGGGTTTATTACTTAGATGTGTGTTTCAATTATGTTTGTGATGTCCTGAATTAAAGTTTGAAAATTTCTATAAGACGTCCCATTTTTACTTGCTCTGTTCTTGGCTCGTTCAGCTAACTCTGCAACCGTCTTCTCCATTGTCTGATCCATTATAGACCGAACCATGGTCTCGATAGTGGAGCTGTCGAATCCATCCTCCAATTGAAGCCCAATTCTCCAGACCTTAGAGATCCATGTAGAGTTACTGGTTTGGTCTCCGATTTGGGGCCAAGAGATCATAGGAACACCAGCAGCTAAGCTCTCCAAGGTGGAGTTCCACCCAGAATGCGTCAAGAACCCACCAACGGCGTCGTGGGCTAAGACCTCCTCTTGTGGAGCCCAACTCACAATCACCCATCTCCCTTCTGCCTTCCTCTCCATGATTTCTCTCACCACTTCTTCCCCTGCCTCAATTACATCTGATCTCAACACCAACAGAAATGGCATTCCACTGTTCACCAATCCATTCCAAAACTCCATCAACTGCCGGCTTGTTAACTTCACCACGCTCCCGAAGCTGACGAACACGACGGATTTTCGTGGCTGGGAGTCGAGCCACGCCATGCAACTGTGATCTTCTTTCCAAAGGTTGTACTGGGGTTGGGACTGGAAGTTCTTCAACAGAGAGTTAATGGGTCCAAGGCTGTAAATTTTTTTGTATATCTTGGAAAGACTCGTCAGAAATGGAGCTTCGAGTTCATCGAATGTGTTGAGAATTAAACCAGAGGATCGAGACGTGGCTAAGGTCTGGTTCACGAAGTTCATTGGATCCCAATCCGCTACATCTTCGACTGACCAAAATCCCGGCAAATCTTTCCATCTTATAAGCCCTTCCGCCCCAGGAACGCCATGGAGTTCTTGCTCTGCATTGCCAGATGGAAACAGAGTAAACGAAATGGGTCTCAACTTCAATTTCCATTTTATTATCCAACCAAAAAAATTAAACCCAATGTTATGCGAGTTACCTGGGTATCGAAGCTGGCCATCTTCAAGGAGCTTGGGAATCCAGAAGATAAGGAACAAGAAACGGGCACTGAAAGTAGAAAAAGTGAAAACAGGGATACCCAATTCTTCAGCTATATCAATCGGAAAACGAAACATGACATCTGTAATAACACAAGTGATCGGCGGGCGGCCAGAAGAAGTTCCATTATTGTAGGAGACCAGAAGCTCTCGAAACAGGGAGCTGGTAACTTGACGAATGGATTCATAGAGCTTCCCATCGAAAACATTGCGGGGTTCATCAGGCGGGAGGCCGTCAGAAACAGAGTCGAAGTGAAGCGTGGGAAGTTGGGCGGCGAGGCGGTTGAGGTCGTGGATGCGACGGTGGTGGTGGTCGGTGTTGAGGAAGGTGACACGGAGACCGGCGTTGCAGAGGAGCTGGGCGAGAGAGAAGAAGGGTTTGATGTGGCCTTTGGCCGGAAAGGGAAAAAGGAGGACATGATGGGTATGAGAAAGCTCCATGAAAATGGATGATGAACTGCGATCTGATTCAATACCATTGATATTTATTCTTATCTTATTGGGACTTCCAAATAAGGATTTTCGTTAGTTTCGAGGATGGTCAAGAATTATTTGGAAGTGAGTCCACTTGTGAGTGAGTTTATAAGTGTGTAATGCTATCTCGAATAAGGCGGCCTTTTGGGAAGTTAAAAACTAGGTTATACTTGAAGTGGATAATATCAAATTATTGTAGAGAATCGTGTTCATGTGTTCATTCAACACTAAGAAAGTTCTCTTTCTCATACACTGAATATTCCAAAAGACACCCAATTTAGGCAACTTTTTGGTTGGCCAATTTTTAAAGGTTATCCATTCATCTCTAGAACACTGTCTTTGCCATTCATCAATTCTCTAATGCAGTGAATACAATAATTACATTATGATGGCTCGGATACTAATTGTTTTCTTTTCTTTCCTTTAAGAGCCAATTTTTTCATCAATTCTCTGATTTAATGGTGTTAGGATCAACTCTGATACCAACTGTTTTCTTTCCTTTTCCTTACCCTCTTAATATTTCAAAAGACACCCAATTTAGGCAACTTTTTGGTCACTTTGTTTTTGCCATTTGAATGAATAATCGTGTTAGGGTTGATACCAGTTATTAGCTCTGATATCAATTGTTAGGATCGCTCAGCAACGCACACATTCGATCAAGATAAACACAAAGAATAAGAGAGAGAAAATACAAGAAGCAATACTGACGAAGATTTTATTATTGATGTTCAATTAAAGGTTTTATTATTGATAACTTCCGTGTGTACAACAAGATAGAATACCAAAAAAGAGAAAAGGACATTTTTGAAAGCATTACATGGTATATAAATATAACTTTCAAAGATTTAAATTACGAATATATCTCTATTAAATCTTTACCAAATATCTACCATATATATCTAAATCTTTACCAAATATCTTTCAAATATATCTCTACCAAATGTAGGCATCCGGTTACATATCCCAACAAATCGAACCATCAGCCAGGCCCTCACAGTTTAGAGCCGAGGTGGTGTGGATAACAAGCTTGAATATAAGAAGAAAGGTCATGTTTTGGAGGCAGAGCCTGGTTCACAACGCTATGCTTCAAAAGCTCTTGGCTCCATTTGGTTAGCTTTGGAAACCTGTGGGTGGTTAGAATCTGAAACCCGAGAGCCTGTTGCATGACAGGAATCCAGTAGCCTACGAAGATGCCAACGATGTCGACCAACCCAATGCTGTCTCCTCCGAAGAACTTGTTGCTTTTAAGCTCATTTTCAAGTGGTTCCAATGCTTTGCATGCTTCCTCTACAGCCTTCTCTCTCCCTTCTCTTCCGCTTCTAGCGGCTTTGATCCACGAAGGAAACACCTGAACCAACAAAATGAAAAGTGTGAACTATGAGTCAATAATTTGTAACTCATTTAGGTTTTACATGATCCCTTTTATTTTAAGGAGAAGTTATTAATCCTTGCAGCAGAAATTACTATTACTAGCTGTGAAGTATATTGGAGGATTTCTTCTTATTCATCTACATATCACTAACTAAGGTCAGTTCTTTTATTCTAGGTCTTTGATCATCTACTAATTACTGCGCTGCGACAAGGACTGGACCTGTAACCATACGAAGGGTGGAGTCTATTGGTCTCGATCACATGAGTAGGGTATCATTGGCCTCGAGGTGCCCATCTTCAAGAAGGCCTGAATGAAAAACCCAAGTTCACACAAGTTTTGGGGGTTCCACGCATTTTAAAGAATGCTTTATTCTCCTCTCCAACATGCGGGATCTTACAATCTACCCCTTGGGGCCCAACGTTCTCGCTGTGACGTCTGATACCATTTGTAATAGCTCAAGCGTACACCAGATATTGTCCTATTTGGATTTTCTAGACTTTCTTTCAAAATTTTAAAATGTGTTTGTTAGAGAGAGATTCGAGGAAACAAAGGATTAATTAGAAAAGTTTATAAAAAAAAAAAAAGCAAGGTCTAACAGTGTGTTTATTTGGTTTCTTCCAACTTTAATCATTCATTTCATTGTATTCTATCAAAATTATGTTACCTTGTCATCGATATAGTTGGCGAGAAATCTTGCACGAGCTCTTTCACGAGGATGTTGGGGCAATATAGGGTTAGTTTTCCAATTTTCATCGATGTATTCGAGGATGATAAGAGACTCTACAAGGGGTATTCCATTGTGGACGAGGACAGGCACCTTCTTGTAAAGTGGGTTGTATTTGAGAAGAAAAGGGCTCTTTTTGGGTATGTCTTCCTCAATATATTGGTATGGTATGGCTTTGAGTTGGAGAGCCAACTCCACTCGCCGACTAAAGGGACTCACATGGGTACCAAAAACCTGCAATTCTTCCCCCATTTTCTTTGAAGTAAATACAAAGATTAGTAGTTTTTAATACCCAAGATCAACAAGTTCTTCCCTTTCTTAATTAACCCTATTTATAATCATAATAATGGTGAGTTAATTAACGCCCATTTAATCAACTCGAGCATCCCTAGAACCTCATGGACACTTAATGTTCGGGTTTAAATTGATTTTTTTTCTCATTTTTTCATGAGTTGGTGCCCTAACAATCCAAATAGAGTTCATAATTCACCAGTTGAGTTGGGTTAAGTTCTCTAGTTAGTTTTCGTAATAATCTTGACTCATTAAAAAAAAAATGTCAATTCACAAATTGGCGGACAAAATATTAATACAAATAGAATTTATTAATAGGTTTAATAATCATTTTTGTAGTGATTATTTCATTGAATGTATAGTTTTAATTTAGGGTATTAATATAACTTATTTGATAATAAATGAAATATAAATAAATTAGTTATCATCCACAATATCGTCAAAATATTAGTTTTTGTTTAGAAATAAAATTTAAAATTTAAAATTCTGACATTTTAATTAGCGTTAGAATATATATATATATATATATATTTAATGAGTAACTCTCCTTTTAATTAGTGTTAGAATTGACATCTAATCTAATGAATATGGGATCTCACAGTTCACTCTCCTTTGGAGATTAACGTCTTCACTGACACACGGTTTGGAGTCTGGCACTAATATCACTTGTAATGACTCAAACTCACCGTTAGTAAATATTGTATTTTTGTATTTTTCCATTCGAATTTTCTCTCAAAATTCTAAAACACGTCTACTACAGAGAGGGAGGTTTACACACTGGTATATAAAAAAAAATGTTTTGTTTTCTCTCCAACCAATAACCAATGTGGGATATCACAAATTGAGTTGGCCCAACAGAACGTTTAGGTTATATATTAGATCTGAAATGATAAGAGTTTAAATTTGGTGATTGGGTCGGATCGAGATAAGCCAAACCAATCTTGTAAGGAAAGATAAAGAAAAAGGAGTAGGTACCAAATTAAAGCAACCAAAACTAGGCTTCCATATTTCAACTACAACCACCTCTCCTTTTTTAATTTTCTTTCTTTGTTATTTACTCATTTTAGGGTTTGCTTCATATGAGAGTACTTACCAAATGCCAAATGATTTGGTTGCTTTATATTTTAGATTTTAACTATATATTCTTTTCTTCATTTTTCAGTTTCTAAATATCATTCTCATTTTATTAACTTTATCTTTTTTTTCTTTCTTTTAACTTTTTAATTTTTATATTAATTATTTTTATGCTTAACTTATTAATATATATATTTTCACCAATCATACATCAATTATTGGTCCAAAGTATTCATAAATTTTCAAAAAAATTTATATTACTGGTAAAAAAAAAAAAAAAAAAAAAAAAAAAAAAAAAAAAAAAAAAAAAAACTCAAACAGTTAGGCTGGGATGGAAATAATTGTATTTCAAACATGAAACATTTAATAATGTTTTAAAAATATTCCTTAAAGTAACTTATATTAGTATGGTTTGATTTTAAAAAAATTCTTAAATACTCTTATTTCGTTGGAATATTAGTAACATATAATTTGAAAAATACCCATCAAATTTTAATTTTAGGATCTTCTTAAAAATTTGGAGATATTAAGGTTGTTTTTAAAAATTCATAAATATTTTTTAGACTTAATACTACTAAAAAAAAAAAAATCTAAATTTAAGTTATAAAATTTAAATTAGAGTTAGAAGAAAGGGAATAATAAGCGAAGGCGATGAAAGTTATTTTATTATAATTTTGAAACCCCAAGGGTTATTTTAATGGCTATACAACATGTATCATTCAAGAACCCTCGTTTAAGGAAGGCAAGGCAAAGCTACAGCCTTCAGATACACACAGGGTCACCGCCATCTTAGTGTCTGCTTAAAGTCTTGGGACCATGGATGCTTTGTCGAGCTCTCATAAATATCAATGGCGGACAGCGCCTCCCCTTCTCCTCTCTCACTTCATGTGTTTGATCCACTCACACTAATCATGACTTCCACCTCTATTTCAATTCACCGACCTCTTTCCTTTCTTTATTTGATTCAACCGTTTATACATTCATACCCTTTTCATTATCTTGGGCATGCTTGATTTGGGATCAAACCTTTTGGGTTCTGCTTATATCTAAAGAAACCCACCCCATTTTTCGCGGAATCGTGGCCCCAAATCGTTTCCACCCCTATTTTCTTTGATTTAGCTTTCTGGGTGCTGGAATCTCCTTCGAAATTTGTGTTTAGAGCTTGGTTTTGGGCTTCGAGTGGGTGGAATCGAAGTGGGTTGCTCTGTTTTTGTGCTATGGTTGTGATTGTGGAGGGGAAATTGTAATGGAAGAGAGTGTGAGTGGAAAAGGCCCAAGCATTGGCCACATTGTGCCTGAAAATGAGACGCTGGGGCATTTGATTGAAGAACATGGGCGTGAGAGTAGTTCCAGCTCTGATTTTCTTACATCAGAAACCACAGGGCTTGAGGAGGAGGAGCACAGTCACAGTGGTTCTGAGGAGTCGTCTTCCCTTTCTCCATTGAGTTGGTCCACTCGATTTGCTGAGGGACCCGATTGCATCAGAGCTAATGGTGCTGATAATAGGAAGCTGGAGAAGAAAGTGTCCTCATCATCAGGTAATTTAGGCCCTCTTTTCTTTATGGGGTTTCTTGCTGAAAACTGTGTTGATTTGTTTGTGGTTTATGGGGTTATAGAGATTGAAATGATGAAGGAAAGATTTTCAAAACTGCTGCTTGGAGAAGATATGTCAGGCTGTGGAAATGGGGTTTGTACAGCATTGGCTATATCTAATGCCATTACCAATCTTTGTGGTATGCTTTGTCTCTGTCTCTGTCTCTGTCTCACTCATTGCCTTAACTGCTATGCTTCCAGTGTGTAATATTGATGCCCTTCCCCTTGTCATAGCCACTCTGTTTGGGCAACTATGGAGATTAGAGCCTCTTCCATCAGAGAAGAAAGTGATGTGGAGAAGGGAGATGGATTGGCTTCTTTGTGTTAGCGATCACATTGTCGAATTGACGCCTACTTGGCAAACGTTTCCTGATGGAAGCAAGCTCGAGGTACTTAGAACTTCAAATCTCGTTTGGATTCTCTATTAGAGTTGGATTTTTTGTTCAATACCATCGTAAGAATGTGAAACCGAGAGAATTTATGTTAGATCCCACATTGGTTGGAGAGGGGAACAAAACATTCTTTATAAGGGTGTGGAAACATCTCTCTAGCAGATGCGTTTTAAAAACCTTGAGGAGAAATCCTTAAAGGGAAAGCTCAAAGAGAACAATATCTGCTAACGGTGGGCTTGGATCATTACAATTTAAATGCTTGTTTGTAAAGCATCAATTTTCTGATGGTTTCTTATGATCTTGTAGGTTATGGCGTGCAGACCACGCTCGGATCTCTATGTTAATCTTCCTGCTCTTAGAAAATTGGACAATATGCTTCTTGTATGATTCTCCAACACTCGCTAGTCTGTGTTCCAATGCCATGAATTGTGAGATCTGTTCTAAATTTTGCAAAACACTCTTTTTGCAGGAAATATTAGATAGTTTTGAAGATTGTGAATTCTGGTATGTTGATCAAGGGATACTGGCTCATGAGACTGATGGGTCGTCCTCTCTCAAAAGAGCACTACAGCGTCAAGAAGGAAAATGGTGGCTTCCCGTTCCTCGAGTCCCTCCCGATGGTCTCCGTGAAGACTCAAGAAGGAAATTGCAACACAAGCGCGAGAGCACAAACCAGATACTAAAAGCTGCAATGGCGATTAACAGTACGACTCTGGCTGATCTTGAAATTCCTGAACCATATCTTGAAGCCTTACCGAAGGTATGAGATGCGAAAACGGCTATGATTCTGATATCGAAAGCAATATGATTTGCTTATTTATGATCCTACTTGATTACAGAATGGAAGAGCTTGTTTGGGTGATCTTATATATCGATATATTTCGTCGGACCAGTTCTCTCCTGAATGTTTGCTTGACTGCCTTGAAATGTCTTCTGAACATCAAGCTATAGAGATTGCTAACCGGGTTGAGGCTTCGATCTATGTATGGCGGAGAAAAACAAACTCAAAACCTGCCACTAACTCGACCAAACAAAGTTCGAAATCGTCGTGGGAAATGGTCAAGGAGCTGATGGTCGACTCTGAAAAACGGGAGTTGCTTGCAGAGAGAGCAGAGACTCTACTACTTTGCTTGAAGCAACGGTTTCCTGGTCTTCCACAGACAACCCTGGATATGAGCAAGATCCAGTACAATAAGGTCTGTCCCTACTGCAATTCTGTAAGCTTTCATATCAGTTAACCCATAGTAACTTGAGTAGATAACACTTGTTTTTGTAATTTAGGATGTCGGGAAATCCATCTTAGAGAGCTACTCTCGAGTTTTAGAGAGTCTAGCATTCAACGTCGTTGCACGTATCGATGATTTGCTTTACGTGGATAATCTCACAAAGCATTCGGATCAACTCTCATCTATATCTAAACTTGGTGTGATTTCTCACAAGAACAGCCCATTGCATTTTTCAGTGCCCGTTTCTGGAACTCCATATAAAACACCCTTTGCCACTCCAAGCTTTTCACCTGCCCAATCAGCCAGCCCTGCTAAGGGAGAAAGATCACCGCTCATTCCCGGCACCAAGATTCCCCAGCGCGGGTTCGGAGTAAAAAAGGTTTTAACCGACTATCTTAGTGTTGAAGCGAGAGGAGGAAAAGAATTCAGCAATAAAATCGAAAAACCCGAGTCGTTCACAAACTCAAAACTCGACACTCAGTACCGGGGAGAAGTAGCAAGCTCACCCAGACAGGAATCGGTTGCGAACGAGTGAAATCCAAGGATGGTTTTGAGGAAGCTAATATTCATGGCTGTATGTTTCTTTCCACTTGAATTATCACTTTTCTGCATTTCATTATGTAGGCATAAGAAGATGTATATTTCTCTTCAGATTGAGGTGTATTTGTGTTGATGAAGTGTTAATGACTGTCAATATGAGGAATCAAATGCTTCATCTCTTTCTTGACTAACCCATGTTTTGACTATGAAACAAAAAGGTAATAAAAAATTAACGTAAGATTCATTGATGATGTTGGTTTCACATTATTTACTGTCTGAAGTATGAGTGGTCTGGACAGAACAGAACCAAAAGTAACATCAAACATTTCCAACAATTGTGGCGCAGCAGAATCTCTGTCTGTCCCCATCCCATCATCTGTCTTTTTTTTTAGCTTTTCCTATCGAGTTTATTCTCGAGGGGTTTAAAACGTGTCTGCTAGGGGTTTAAAAAAAATGTTTCGTTCTCTTCCCAACCGATGTAGGATCTCATAGATTCGACGATACAACTGTGTCAAGATATCCTTCACTCGGATAACTTGAGCCTTGTTTGGCCAGAGATTTTTCCCAGGTTCATTCTGTGAAAGATATATGTATATTCAAGCTTTCGATTCAGTTTCCAATGTGATACTAATAAACAAACAGCAACCCAGATCTCCTTTATGGAGGTTTAAACAACAACAAACAGAAGCAGCCAGCAGTAGCAGCATTCTTTACAGTAAAATTGAGAAAGATGCTTATAACTATTAATAATTCACTTAAAAGAGATTCTGTTGTTTCGGCTGGAAAACGGCAACCAGCTTTTTCTCACAACGATCTTGCTCGCGTCTACCTTCATACAATAAGAGTTGAAGTAGAAGTAGTTCTTCAGCTCTATGATCCTATGTACCTGCATATTAACCTGTCACAGATAAATATACAAACCAATCACACCATCTTAGCCAAAGTCGCGAAGATATCGATCGAATCAAATTTGAACGGAAGGTCGATAAGAAACTGATATAAGATACTCAAACTAACTTTGAAAGTCTAAGGAGAGCTTGTGGAGTTTGGTGGTCTAGTAATAGAGAGACCCTGAAACAACAAGGAATGGTTATAAAATGAGTATTTGAATGAAAGATAAGTGTCAATATTTTTCTCTATGTCATACCTTGCCACCAATTTCCTCTTGAAGCACTCCCAGAATCATCTTCTCCCCCCTCCTTGAACTGAAACATATCACCAGAACAAGTAAAACCAGATCATATTCACCACATGTTAAGATATGAACGAAAAAACGAATGAGAAACGATATGAAATTGGTTAAATCTGAAAGTAGGCAATGAATTATGTTCATGTGATGAAAGATATAAAGCTACAAAGTGATGTGTTTAATACATTCACCACAGAGTTCACCTCGGAATTGTGGGAATTCTGAGGATGAGCATAAACGTCTTGGCCACCATAATAGATTGATGAGCTAAGATGACATGGTTGAGCTCCTTGTTCCTGATAAATGGAACTCATGTCTTTATCCTTCTTCTTCTCCTGTCTCTCTTTTTGTCTATGACTACCACTATCATCTGCATATACATCTCAATGACTATCTTTTGAACAGAATATTATCAAGCAATTTTCAGAACAAAGTTCATGTGTAAGCAATCAGAAACTGGCTCAGAATCATTGGATATTGCAAGTATGAAGCCTTGGTTATGAATTGTATCCAAAACTTGCTCTTAAGAAGATTTCACTCTCAACCCTTTTCAGAACACTTGAAATCATTTCAAAATTAAGAAATTAAGGACACTAAAACGAAACACAAACCTTGAGCTTCAGCGTTGGGGATCCATGACCCATTCACAGAATCCCTCTCTCCCTCTTTGGCCTGAGAGAGCAGAGAGTCTCTCCCTAACACCTGAATAAGAACAAGCAGAATCGCAATCCATGGAGAAAAACGAAGAGTAGAAACAAAACCCTTATGAGAATGAATGGGACAGTGGTACATACCTTGGAAGAAGGAGCAAATATAGAGCCAAAAATCCCAGTGGTGGAAGAATAGGAGCTGTGTCTGGAACCAAACGGGTCAGTAGTGCGAGAAAAAGAGGACTCGGACTGGGACTCGGACTCGGCACCCACATGCTTCTTTCCTTCCATTTTGATCCTAATCAGTGAAAAACGAAGTAGCCCTTCAATCAAACCCGTCTCCGGATGATACCCTTTAATGGAGAGAAGAAGATTGCAATGGAAATGGGGGAAAAACAGAGGAGCAGAGAAGGGAAGGGGAAGAACAGGGGAATGCTGGAACGCAGAATTGAAACGATGAAGAAACCGCCATTTCCCCCACAAATTTATAAGGAAAGGAAGACCGTAAAAATGGAAAAACACAGATTCTGTCAAAATCTCTGCGAATTTCTCATTTGCCTCGATCTCTCGCTCTCTCTAAATTTCTTCTTTTTTGTTTATTTTTATTTTTATTTTTCTCGACTTTCAAGCTGTCAAATGAATTGATTGGATAAATGACACGTGGAGAGTAGTAAGTCCTCTTTGTGGGACACACAATAACTGCCAATCATTTGCTGCCACGATTTATCCCACAACTGATAACGACAAAAAGAAAAATTATAGCTTAATCTCAAATGATTTTATTTTTCATAAAAAGCTATTTTTTACCCTTTTGCCCTTTTGTTTCTTTAATTTTAATATTGAAAAGATGAATTTAATAATAGTAGTTGAATTATAAAATGAAAAGAAAATGCGTCGTTTTGTTAGTTGAAACAATTATTCTTTATTGAATTATTATTGAAATCTAATTTCTACCAAAAGAAAAAATATATTTATTTTCCAACCTATCTATCTTTTAATTCTATCTCAAATCTAATTTAGATTTTGTTTTATATTTTTAAATTCAATAAATATAGAATTACGTAAAATAAAAAATAATTAAAGAATTAAAGATATATAAAATGTGAGTTATGAGATTCACTCAAGCGGTTACAAATGATATTAGAGCAAGACACTAGACGGTATGCCAGTGACGATACTGGCCCACAAGGAGAGTGAATTGTGAGATCTCGTATCAGTTGGAGAGAGAATGAAGAATCTCTCAGAAATGTTGATACGTAACGCCAAAACATCTATTACCAAAGGACTTGGACTCTTACAAATGATGGAAGTTTTGGGGTACGGACAAGAACAGGAAACATAATCTCGGATCTCGTTTAGGTAGGAGAAATTTCTCTCACACACCCTCGTTCATTTTCAAACAAGGATTTCTCGCCCCTAGCTCACGGGTTATCTTTGCAGGTTGTGGAGGTCATAAAAGTTAAAGTCTTTGGTCACCCTCTTGCCTAAGGCCCATATCATGTGAAAGAGATGGAGTAAAGTTGGAGTTGAAGAGAGTAGAAGTTGAAAGGATTAAACCAAGTGGGATTCAAATGAAATGTTGGTGAAAAGGATATGATTTGAATTACACTAATCCAAGAGGGAGCGAAATGAGAGTTATTAGAAGATGGCGACAGGGGAGGCCCCGCCCCCGCGTGGGCGTTGGGGCTTTGCCGCAGAGGGCCGCCGCATGGGTGTTGGTATGTGCCTGACGTTCACCCACTTCCCTTGCCACCTTTCCTGCACATTGGACTTTTCCCTTTCTCATACTTCTATCATATTCTAAACAACACGTTTATAAAAATTCTTTTAAAAAAAATAAACTAATAATATTTGTATTCCAAATGGGAATAGAGTATAAGGGTTAAATTGTCAATTTCATAAACGTCAATATGTTATGTAAAAATGATATTAGTTGATAAATGAAATCGAGATCTCAAATTGGACTTTTCCCTTCAAAATCCAATCATCAATCTAGTCATTTCTTAGTTTCAATCAATTATTGTGGTAGAATTGGATCGAGTCACAAGGATTAATAAGTTCAATTTAAAACAATGTTCCAAATCTTGATTCTAGATCTTTCATCGAATTAATCTAATTATAGTATTATCTCTTGATTGATCCGATAGGAGTTAGATCTTGAATGTCTCGTTTTCTTCCCTAATTTGAATAGAGAAGGAAAGCATGTCAAATGGCGCTTTGGATAGGGGTTCTACAAGAAGTAGGTCTTATAGCTCGACCTAGCCCTTGCCATCGGCCTCCTTGGCTAAGGACGATGGGCCAATTATGTCTTTCATCCAATTCCTTCTTTTTTGAAAACTTGATTATATTTTAAGTTACGTCTTGAGACGCTCACGAGATGATTTTAAGGTTAGTTTCTTTTTTTCTTTTTTGGACTTGTCCTTTATATCCAAAATTTCCAACCACAAATAACAAATATAAAATGATTATATAAGTTATACATAACCATGACAATTATGGTAAGTCGATAAATGTGAGCATAGTTATCTTAATAATAAAACAAACATTATCGTGACAAAATATTCTTCAAGATAAAATGTAAAATGTTGGAAATTGAATATTGAAATTAATTAACGTGAGAGCTCACATCCATTGGAAATGGAATCGAAACATTTCATAGGGTGTAGAAACCTCTCCCTAGTATATGGGTTTTAAAACTTTGAAAAAACCATCGAAACTAAGCTATAAAAAGAACAATATTTGTTGACAATAAACTTTAACTCTTGCAATTAAAATCAACATTTAGAAATCTTTTCCTAGTAGACTGTTAGAAATCACGGCTCGACTTAGTGGTATGATATTGTTTTGGGCTTCCCAAAAGGCTACAATGGAAATAGTATTCCTCACTTATAAACTCATGATCTTCCACTAAATTAACCAAGATGAGACTCACTCTCAATAATCCTCAACAATCTTCCCCTCGAACAAAGTACACTATAAGCCTCGTCTGAGGCTTATGGAGCTCTTGAATAGTCTCCCCTTAATCAAGACTCGACTCTTTTCTCAGGAGCCCTCAAACAAAGTACACTATTTGTTCGACACTTTAGTCACTTTTGGGACTCATATCTTAACAGAGGAATATCTGCCCATTAAATGAAAAAGTTGGCAACTTGAATTTATTTCCATTTCTATAGAAATGGTTTCCATAAAAGAAAAGCAAAAGAGATCCATTTCTTATTGTGGCCAATAAAAGATGGGATGCCATTTCTAACATTCAAATGTCTCTACTTCATGGGCCGCCAACAGGGTGACAGAAAACAACCTTAATCATCTTATCTTTAATAGGATATATATTATTATTATCTTTCTACTTTCACCAATTTCCATTTAACTTTATCAATTAAATTCTAAACTTTTTAATTGAATCGATTTAGACATTTACCTAGACCTGTCATCCAACACAATCCACCATTGTCGCCCTCGTAACCTACCACCAACAACAAGCTCTTCTCGCACGCCCAACTGCATCCATTTGTCATTGTTTGCACGTGAAGAAAGTTGTCGGCGCCTATCTTTGCCTCTATATTGTTTCGTTGGATTGATGTCGAGTTTTTGCTGGAAACATCATTTGATGGAGAAAACGGTTATTTTTTATCGATTTCAACTCCGGATGTGAAACACCAATCATAGGGTACTCACAAAGTGTAACACTTACCAGTAAATATTTATCGAGGAGTTAAACTAATGGTGTGAGAGATCCCGCATCAGTTGGAGAGGGAAATGAAACATTATTTATAACGTTGTGAAAACTTTTTCCTAACAAACGCGTTTTAAAAATTGTGAAACTAACGACGAAACACAGGCTAAAGCAGACAATATCAAAGTCAGGTCCAGGTCCATGGCTGTGAACATTCTAATATAGATGTGGGAGAGAATAAGGAATATTTTATTGCTTCTTTCTTTTTTATAATTATTTCTTATTTTTGTTTTAAAAAAAAGTAGGCAAAATAGCGTGAGAGGAAGAATTCGAACCTACGCAGACGGGTTCCGAAATTTTGCCCGATAACCACAACGGCATGCCCACATGTTGAATTATATTCGGTTATAAAAAATTTGAATATAAAAATAAATTGAAATAAAGTTGGAGATGCGGGGTATCGATCCCCGTACCTCTCGCATGCTAAGCGAGCGCTCTACCATCTGAGCTACATCCCCTTTTGAAACTATTGTTGAAAACAAAATTTAAAAAATATATATCAAGACCTACACATGTATCGTCACATCCATCTTATATAATTTCTTTTTGTCAAAATCAATTGATTTTTTTTCTTTCATCAATTTTTACTCTATGCTCAAGTTCTTTGACAATAATATTAACTTTGATAAATTATATCTTAGGTGTCATTTTAATCTAATTGGTATACTAAAATAACAATTGTTGTAAGTAGATATCAAATTTTAGACGCAATAATTGATATTAAATGGCCAAATTAATTTATAAAAATTTTATTATTGAGATGATGTATTAAAAAAACAGCTTATAATCCCCAAAATGAAGCCAGTTTATACCGAATAATTGAGAAGAGGAAAACAATATAAAAATGACAAAAACGTGAGCGGCAGGATTCGAACCTGCGCGGGCAGAGCCCACATGATTTCTAGTCATGCCCGATAACCACTCCGGCACGCCCACATGTTTGAAGAATATTCTAAAATAAATATAATTTCTTTAATATTGTAACGAATTGAAAATTTCCAAAAATTTGGAGATGCGGGGTATCGATCCCCGTACCTCTCGCATGCTAAGCGAGCGCTCTACCATCTGAGCTACATCCCCAACTGTTCTTTAATTGTAATATAAAAGATAATTCAAATTAATAATTGTTTATTTTCTTGTTTTTTTCTGTGTGATATGTATAAAATTCATTTGTATATTTCACTTATAAATAAATATTTAATAATTCAAAATTAAAAAAATTGATTTTAAAAGAGATTTTGAACGTAAAATTGTGGAAGAAAATAAATTTCAATATCACTTTTAATCATGCCCTTAATTTAAATTTGTGCAAGAAAATAAAATGCTCACCTCGCTCCTTGCACAATTTTTTATAATGTATGTATTTTACCTATTAGATTTGTGCAAGAAAATATGTATTGATAAATAACTAAATATACCAAGAGAATAATATAATAGGTAAAATACGTACATTATTATTTATATGGGTGTAAAAGTTTGAAGTTAAAATGTTTTTTGACACGTAAAATTCAGTAAACACCATTCCTATATTCACCGTACATACAGTCATTACTGGCCACCTAAAACATACGAAAAAAGGAACTCAATACAAGCATATGCATAAAATGGGTTGACCATCCATCCCCCAAATTTATCGTCTTTCCCTAACACTTTGAACAACTTTCAGAGCTTTATAACTATGGCGGACTATATGAAATCTGAACCGTCTCCAAAATGCTCCAGGTCCGGATGAGTTCCCCCTCCAGGTCTCCCAGGATTCCTGTAACAAAGGGAAGAAGAAGAAGAAGAAGAAGCATCCCAGTTAACTAACTACTCTGCCGCTCCATACAAAATGTATTCAGAAACAAGTTGTTTGTATGAATGACAACTGGGCTAATGACCCAACCAATCCTGTTTCTCAATGGATTAACCAATCCTATTTTAGAATGCCAAGATACATGGTTTGAATTTAGTCGTTGTCAAAGCAGCATTCAGCAAATGATAAATGCTGATAGAAATTAATGATCAAAAGAGAGCCCCCCATATGCAATGACAAGGTAAGGAAAGTTCCACATACCTAACAAACCGAAAGGGTTCAAAACCAGGAACACCAGGTGGACCATATGGATCAAAACGAGCACCTGGAGGAACACCCCTGTTTCAAGATACTTGGAATTAGCAGCAGTCATAATGCAAAGGTGAGTGTTTGTGTGTGTCTTTATGAGTGAGAGAGAGAGAGAGCTAATTGACTCACGGCTGCCCGCCTTCAAATCCAGGTCCTATACCAATTCCTAACCATCGCGGGTCATTCGGTCCTGCATGATAAAATAGTGAAATTACGCTTATTTTCAATCTAATACTAGATGACTTAACAATTCACTAACCTAAAAGCATGCTTCCATCGCCGCTGAAACCACCTCTGTAATCAATTGGAAAAAAAAAAAAAAAAAAAAAAAAAAAAAAAAAAAAACATAAAAACAAAATTAACATGATATTTTGCACCAATGACAATCATATTGTAACAGCTCTCAAGTCCATCACTGGCAGATATTGTTCTCGTTGTGTTTTTCTTTTCGAGTTTTCTCTCAAGGTTTTTAAAACACGTCTGCTAGGGACAAGTTTCCACACCTTTATAATAAATGTTTTGTTCCCCTTGGAGAGGGTATAAAGTGCCAACGAGAATGCTGAGCCTCGAAGGGATTGGATTGTGAGATCCCACATCGATTGGAGAGGGGAACAAACATTCTTTTTAAGATTGTGGAGACCTCTCACTAGCAAACACGTTTTAAAAACCTTGAGAGAATGCCCAAAAAAAACAATATCTACTAACGGTAAGCTTGGACTGTTACACATACGTACACAATTAATCGACAAACTTAAAAAATTACCCAGCAGGGTACATTTCAGCACCGGGTCCAGGGAAAAGATCGCCACCACCAAGGGGATTAATAGGAGGAATTACAACTCTAAGAGAATAGCAAAAACAGCCACATTCAGACTATGTCAACTCACTCACTCACTCATGGGATACAGGTTCTTAGCTAAATTATTTGTAAACATGGAACCTTCGAAAATTCCTAAATTGATACAATTAAGGATTGGACAAAGGCACAATATGCTTGCCATTAAATATTTGACCGTCGCAATAATTCAGCAAAAACAATTCCTGCACATTAAGTAAGACTATTACAATCTCTCTCAAAGGAAACCATTATCTTCTTGTGTCAAATCAATCAAACCTAAGAGGAACTGGGTATCAAATCAATCAAAGCATAAAGCATATAAACCATTATCTTCTTGATCTAACCATAAAGGGGAAAACAAGATATCATAAAGAAAATGCATTCAAATTACTGTTAGAAACTTAAAAACTAGCAAATCTGAATGTTGGAGACAGTGATAATAGCACCCAACACAAACGTAAAAGCATGGTAGCATACAATAGTTAAGAACTTAAGTCAAGACCCAACATATTTCTCAAATTATGTCATGACGTTTTGTGATTGCGCAAGTGTGGATAAAGAGAAAGACCCGGAAGGATCGAGCAGTGGACCAGGAAGCTCAGGAATTCCAGAAGTAGGCTTATTTACAACTACAGATGATCTTTCACTACTCTCACTCTCAGCCCTGCAAAAAGCATGTAGACCGCCAAGAACCAGATTAAAGAACGATTACCAGAGACATAATTTCGATTCATATTTATAACACGCCAAGAAATAAGAATCACAAAAGAGAGTAATCGTCTCAATAACATCAGGAAAAATGAAGAATTAAAATAACCGTACGTGTTGATTACTGATCTAATCACTACCTTGCTGGATTACTTGTCGTGGCTTTCGAAGAACCACCCAATTTTGACAATATTCCCAAGCCCAAGCGTTTCACCAGGGTATCCAAATTTCTGTACTGCGTTGAATAGTTACTTCCCCCATTCGGATTGACGATTTCTTCAACGCTAAAAGAACAATAGGAACAAAAAAACACTCAATACCGAAACAGGACAAAGTACTAATTCGCCAATACACATATATATCTGATATCTGGGAGAGCGTACTCAATTTCAAGATGGAGTGGCTCGGAATTCTCATCAGTCAAGGCATCAATAAGCAATTTCCCGTTCATCACCAGGCACTTCACTATCACTTTCTTCCAGTTAGAATCCTTTTCAAGGTTTGCGTAAACGTATGCGTACTCATCCTCTAATTCGTTCCAGCCCTCGATACTAATTTCATCTAAACCCCAATCCAAGACTCAGAAATACCAAATATGGGAAGAATTTTTAATTTTTCAATAAACAAAGAAGTCATACCCTTTGAGGGAGAAGAAAAGGCGGCGTCAGTAAAAGCAGGAGGTCCGGTGGCAGTGAGCACGCAGCCGGAGGCGAGAAATATGGCGTGAACCGCAAACGCGACCTTGTCGTTGTCATTGCGAAAGGTAGGCCTAGTTGCCCTGATGACGGCCATAACCGATTTCTCATTCACCATTTTTGTATTGCCTTGCAGATTCTTTGTACTTCTCCAATTCAATTCCGACGAACCAGACGGAGAGCCAGAGAGAGCAAGTTTTGGTGGCTCTCTATATGCAAGGGGCGTCTACTAATGAATGACTTTCGTAGCAAGAAAACTTTTTAATGACTTGTTAATTTTAAGTAAATTTTAAATGGTCGCTCATAGTTTCTTTTTTATAATATTTTTATTTAACATATCATTACAATCTTCAAAGATACCAAATTAAATATTTTGAGATTAATTTAAATTTATAGAATAAAATGTGTAATAATTCATTTAGGATTTATTTTTTCTAGTCTTTGGTCTATTTAAAATAGAAATGCAGGGTATCGATCCCCATGTCTCTCGTATGCTAAGTGATCGCTTTACCATTTGAGTTACATCCCCTTATATTAAAAAAAGAACGAGGAATATTAAAATAAAAAAAAGAACGAGGAATATTAAAACAAAAAAAGAACGAGAAATAATAAAATAAATAAATAAAGAACGAGGAATAATAAAACAAAAAAAAAGAACGAGGAATAATCAAGAAAACAAAACAAAATAAAAATGAAAAAACAGTACCGTGAGCGGCAGGATTCGAACCTGCGCGGGCAGAGCCCACATGATTTCTAGTCATGCCCGATAACCACTCCGGCACGCCCACATGTTGTGAAGTAATCGGAAATAGTATAAATATTATTTAATACTAAAAATTAAAATTTTAACAAAATTGGAGATGCGGGGTATCGATCCCCGTACCTCTCGCATGCTAAGCGAGCGCTCTACCATCTGAGCTACATCCCCATTGCTTTTATGATGATTAAAAATATATAATATTTTTAACACGAAATAGAAGTAATTTTGAAAATTTTGAACTAACATTTTTTTTATGTTAAAAAATTACTATAAACATATATTTATTAATTTAAAATCAAAATATTGTTTGATTTTACATTTAGTCAAAATTGATTTTGAAAGTTTAAACGTATGTGTTTAGAGAGACTTTCGTGCAAGAAAATAAATATTTTAAAATATCTTGGAAACATGTCATTAAAATTATTGAAGAAAATAAAATAAAACAATACAATAAACCAAATGTAACTCACAAAATAATATAGCAAAAATCAAAATGAAAATTTTTAACATTTAGAGTTAAAATAAAATTTTCTGACAATTTAGAAATCAAAATTATAATATCTTAAAAATAAATATTACAATGGAACCAAAATAAAAGAATGAATAAAGTCTTAAAATTTTTAAAAGGTTATATAATATATTTAAAAGTGTAAATTTTAATTGTTCTCCAAATGATATTTTTAAAAAGAATTACAAAATTTCCAGGGTCCAAAATTGAAAATTAAATGTATAATTAGACATTAAATTGAATTTTGAAGACTAAATTAGGGATTTAACGGATAATAATTTAATTTAAATTAACGAAGTAATTTATTTTTTTTTAGTAAAACAAGTAAACACTTAAATGGCAATTTCCAATACTGTTTTATTTGGTGCAATTCACCAATCAAATTCCACCAAAAATAAAGAGAACAATACATTATATTTAATCCTTTCACTTTTATATTTTTATGATTAATTACAATTGCAACCTCCTTTAAAAAAAATAATAAAAAATGCAATTACCAACAAACAACTCGTACGACATGTCGTCTCAGAGGCTGACTTCACTCTGTCGCCTCGTAGCTCTAATGTAACATACAATCGCCACCAAAAACGTGGTGGCGAGTCCGCCCAATATCACGCCACCGCCGGCGACAGACTTATCTATCGACTTATGATGCTCACGATTTTCCAATTCAATCTCATTCCCCGTACCACCGTCGTTCGCCGTCGAGATCCTCTGAACTTTCTTTTCACTTCGCGGTGCTTCAGACGGACTCGAAAAAACAACCTCCGTACTGTGGTGCTTCCCGAGCTTTCTGCCGGAAGGTGGTTCGGCCACGGTCGGTGGTGGAGCGGCTCCGACGGCGACAGAACCGAGAAGAGCATTGCTGAAGATGAAGAGAAGAAATAGAAATGGAGCCATAATTTTGGAGGTGCGATTTACAGAGTTTGGGAGATTGGAAATAAATAGGGCCTTCTGGATCCGACATTGGAGTGGGCGGTGGGCGGAAAAGGAAAGTTCGTCGGAGAAGCAGGGGTCGATTTTTAATTAATAAAATTAATGGGCACTGTTTGGGGAAAAGCAGGAAAATTTGGGGTTATACACGTGTGGTGTGATGTTGAAAATATAAGATATAGAATTAAGATTGCAATTGAGGGAACATAATATCATTTATGTATTAAGTTTTATATTTATAATAATGTTCATAATTATTTAACCAAAAAAATATTCATTATTCTTTAATAAACAAACCACATTGCTCATTCATTGTCCATTATAATGGAACCAACATGTTTTCCTTTTGTATTTTTCTTTTTTAAATTAATATCTGAATATTTTATAAACAAAAAAATCTTATAAAATACCCATGAACTATTAATAAAATCTATAATTTACTCTTAAATAAAAACTCTAAAAACGTTATTTTAAAATTAACACTAATACTCATGTATGGAAATCACTTACGAGGGGAGTAAGATTCGGATTACCTTGTCGATCGAATATCTCAAGGCAAGAACATTGTTTGAGATTCGAATCATTCCACAAGCAAGATCGATCATGTCTTGCTTGAATGATTCTTGTTGATCAAATATGTTAACGCAAGAACCCTTTTTGAGATTTGAATCACTCCACAAACAAGATTGATCATGTCGAGCTTGAATGATTCTACATGCAACCTAAACTACGTAGAATGACAAAGAAACTTAGTCATTGACTAAAGGAAAGCACGCTCATTTTATTCTATTTTTCAAATCTCCGACTTTATATAGCCTCAAAATGAAACTATTAAAGGCATTCTAAGAGTTTTAACATACATATTTTTCTTCAATATGACATGAATTGAAATATCTTTGGATAATTTCAACAAAATTGTATGATTGATGTCTCTAGGTTTATATCAAATACTCTTTGATTTTTTTTTTTTTCTTGTTTATATAGATTGTATCTCTCTTTCATTTCTTCTCTCTTGCATTTTAACCCATGATTTTCTTAACTCTGACATTGACTTATTTTATATAAATTAAAATTTAAACCTGTTTAAGCTGAATTATTTTATTTTATTTATTAGAAATAAATTTGTCATTAAATTTTAATAAAAATTTAAAATAATAATAAATCAAATTTGTTTTATTTATTGAATTCGAGTATGAATCAGAAAAACAGATAATAAAAATCATAATTAAGCAAATTTAATTTTTAAAAAACATAAACATAAAAATAAAAATAGAATGGGGATTAAAGGATATTTTAATAATAATGTTTAAAAAAAATTATTATTTTTAATTTAAAAAACATTATCAAAATAGTAAAAGCCCATTGGGCCCCTTTGCATTACGGGCTTTTCAGTACTATGGTATCGAAGACGTCCATAGGGCCCATAAAATCCTACCCGCCACCCGGTGCCGCCATCGCTGCAACTTTGAATATCTCAACGGCGACTTTTCCTCCACCGTTTCTTCATCACTGCAACTTTGAAAACCATTATTGCCACTTCATTTCTTCAGCTCCAAAGTTCCCGCAAATAAATGTCGATTCTCCCAATTCCTCTTGCAATTCCGAGCCCTCTTCGTTCGCCCTTATTCTCTCTCTCTCAGTCTCTGGCTGGTTCAAACCACCTCTCTTACTTTCCCAATCGAATTCCGATCGCTTTTAAGGCTACAACCCTAATTCGAATGGGCGTAGATCCAAGAAAGATAAGCAGCTGCTTAAGGCTCGGCTGTGCCGCGAACGTCAGATATATGAGATGCGTAAGCGGGCTGAGTTTAAGACGGCTGTCTCCGATCTGGAGAGGCCGTAGGAGACAGATTTCCTGGTTCTCGGTTAAATCTCGAGAGGAGTCATTTCAGTGTGGCTATCATATTGGCTGAAGAAGAAATTTCCAATTTGACTCTGTAGTAGAATTGCTGCAGCTGAACTGGAAAGGCCACCATGATGAGTTTTTTGGCTGATCATTGTCTCATAGGCTGGTTAGCTGAGGTAGATGCTACTTTTCAAAGTACGTATGTTATACATTCATGAGCTTATCCTGTTTACATGTGTAGTTTTTGAGATGACTGAGAAATACTTTATTTTCATATCCCCTTTAAATGTCTTGTATAATCCACTAGCTTATTAACTCTTTTAGTTCTATCTATTTACTCTACAATTTTGTTACTTTAAGCGTGAGTCCACATCGGTTGAGGAGGAGAATGAAACCGTTTTTATAAGAGTGTAGAAACTTCTCCCTAGCTGAAACATTCTTTATAAGAGTGCAGAAACCTCTCCCTGGCACCCTTGCAGACACGTTTTAAAATTTTTGAGAGGAAGCATGAAAGGGAAAGCCAAAAAAGACAAGATCTGCTAACGGTGGGTATGGGCCGTTACAAATGGTATTAGAACTAGACACCGGGCGATGTGCCAGTGAGGAAGCTGAAACCCGAAGGGGGTGGACATAAGGCAGTGTGCCATCTAGGATGCTAAGCACCGAAGGAGGGTGGACACGAGGCGGTGCGTTAGCAAGGATGCTGAGTCTCGAAGGAGGGTGGACATGAGGTAGTGTGCCAGCAAGGACGTTGGGTCCTGAAGGGGGTGGATTAGGGGGTCCCACATCAATTAGAGAAGAGAACGAGTGCCAGTAAGGATGCTAGGCCTAAAGGGGGTGGATTGTAAGATCCTACATCGATTGGGGAGGAGAATGAAACCTTCTTTATAAGTGCATAGTGTTGAACACAACTCTGTGGGAAACACTCGCACACTTTATTAAGACCAATCGTTCGGGGGTGGATTGTGAGATCCCGCATCGATTGGGGAGGAGAATGAAACATTCTTTATAAGTGCGTAGTGTTGAACACAACTCTCTGTGGGAAACACTCGCACATTTTATTAAGACGAATCGAGAAGCACACCTTATTAAGACCAATCAAGAAGAGATTTACAAAAACTTTGTACTACTACTTTGTATTGCTTGTGATTTCTTGGGTTGATAAATATAGTCACTCATACAATGGTTGAGCTTTACTCTATTGGGCTAGTGATGATATTTTAACACGTAGGAACCTCTCCCTAGCATATGCATTTTAAAAACCTTAAGAGGAAGCCTAAAAGGAAAAGCCCAAAAAGAACCAACCTCTCCTTAGCGGATGCATTTTAAAAACCTCGAGAGCAAGCCTCAAAGGAAAAGCTCAAAGAGAACAGTGTAGCGCTACGGTGAGCTTAGGTTGTTACATTAAGAATGTTTGTTACAACTTTCATGTAGGCTGATGTTAGTTTAGTTAGATTCTCCTTTCATAAAAGCATAAAAAAAGTAGGAGAGATTTTATAACGGCAGAATGCTTCAACCATGAACGGACATAACATTCAAATTTTTGTGGCAATCAAGCTTAACAAGAGAATCCAAAAACTGATAGAAACAGTAAATGATAAATTCACCATGTAAAATTGTCGCAACAGTTTCAATGGTTTTCTATTAGACCTGTACCTGATTGATCGAACCATCTTACTGATAAGGCAAACCCGAAGTTATTTGATTGAATTCAGAATTTTTTATGCTCCCAAAACTTGTCTAAAAGCCTTTATCACAATCATCTAAACTTTGTTTAAATAAATGCTCATCAAATGCTCCTATCTTTAGTTTGTGTTGGAGCTCCAACCATCCAAATGCTCATCAAATGCTGTTTAGTGTTTACTCATTCCCGGCAAGTGCCCATGTATTTGCATATTTGTGGGTTGCTCTTTTCATGGCATTTTGGAAATTAGCAGCATGGCATGGACAGCCTTTCTCAAAGTACATCAACACTTTCTATTAAGGAAGAAGGCATTTCCGACTTGGAGCCGCCAGTCAAAATTTGATTCTCTTTAGCAGTTTTTCTTGGTTGCTCACATCTCTAACTGGTTATTTTCTTCTTCATAGAACTCATCTTCTTTACCAGTAAATAATGATGTCTCAAATGATCAAGTCCGCCACTTAATTGTATTTTCTTTTCCTTTTTTATTTTCTATTGAATTCAACTTTTAAGTCTCAAGGACTTCATGAAGAATAATACAACTGTTATTATTGGGATTGGTAAAAGAGTGGGTTTGGCCTGATCTATGGATCTCAGATAATATTCTTGCTCAAAGTTTCCCAAGCTATTCAATACCTCAGTGTTGGAATGCTTAAAACAATGATTGATTACTGGATCTAAGAACAAATCTGATGATGAAGATTTGGAATGACTAATCCTTATGGATCTAGGGATAAAAATATAACATGTTGATACTTATGGATGTAATGAAAACTGTACTCAAAATTTACGGACCAAAAAGGTATATTCTTTTTATTAAATGTTTCTTTCAATTTTATCTTTCAGGCCTTAACCGTTAACACTATGAAAAAATTCAAGGCTGATATCCCGACATGCTACTTCAACTAAATTGGTGTATGCAGATTATGTATTGCACCCTTTATGAGTTTATGGCCCCAACCTTTCGGAGAAAAAGCTGAGATCCTTTGGTTTAATGTTATGTGAGCGACCTTTAGTTGTAGTGGCTGTGGAGAAGAAGAGAAGAACTCCTGTATAGATTTTCAGGATTGGGGGTAAGTTTGGGCGTCTGTTGAAATCCAATTGTGTATGTCATAGAATCTGTACAAATGCTCTCTTATCGTTCGCTCTGCTGGGTGATTGGAAATAACTTGAAGATTTTTTCTGAAGGAACTAAGCATGTGGGTGGGAGATATTTGGGACACCCACCAATATGTATACATTCTTCTTCTATGATCACTATCAATGGGAACGCGTCTTATAATTCCTTAGGTTTTCGTATATTTCATTATTGGACTTGAAACTCTACATTTCTTATCATGCGCAAATGGAGGAAAGAAGAAGAAGAAACAATATCATTTGAGCATTAAGGAGTATTATACAATTCAATTCAACCACGAAACCCAAACGAGCTTCATTTTCTTATCTGCGATCCCATAGCTGACCCTAGGTCTATCCTCCAGGGATTCATATTGTGGACTCAGAAATGGATTGAATGCTGTCATACTTTGGATGTAAACAGGGCTTCTGGCAATCTACTTATTCCAAATCAATCTATTTTTTAATCTTTCCCCTTCTTGGAGCATCATGTCCTGGACACCTTCTTGTGCATTTCCCTTTTGCTTCCTGTTATTGGTTTAATTATCTTGGAAGCTTTTGGTTGGTCTCTGACGCTCCCTAACAATAGTTTATCTCCATCTGTTTTGGTGGGTCGTCCTTTCACTGTGTCCAAAGAAGATTTTGTGGCGGTGAAGGAACAATCATATTTTCAGTTATATCTCCTCTTCTTTTGATCGTTTCATGGACTCTGTTCTTTCTACTGCTTTGTTTTGTTGCGAAAATAGGCATCCTTTTTAATCATTATAGTTTATCTCTTTTAGTCTCCAATTGGAGAGCTTTCTTGTAATTTACCAATAGCTGTTGGAGTTCTTGCTCCTTTATTTCACAAGTCAATGATATACTCACAAGTATATCAGATTACTTGGTTCTGACCTTGTGGTTGATATCTTAAAATTTAGAGCCCGAATTTCTTATAGTCAATCTTTGTAATTGAGTGCTAAGTAATGGATTGGTGGCGAAGTCACATTTGGTAGCTAGCAATCTCTTTATACCTTTAGTCATTTAATGGCCTCGCATCTATTGATTGACTTGTATTGATAATATTAATGGCGCACATATCTCATGCACTCTATGTCAAATAGACGTATAGGAACTCTAGCATGCTTAGCCTGATAAATTGCAGATATCATTTTCCACAGGGATGGAATGTGTTGACTGGACAAAATCGCTGTACATTTGTTGATGGTTCATTTGTCTTCTTAGCCTAAGAAATATGTTCAATTGGTCCAATAAGATGAAGCCATAGTGCCTTTCATATTTTAAACCAATAACCATCAAAATCCCTTCCATCTTCTGGTTTCCACATCCCTTCGATCTTCCGGTTTCCACATCTTTTACATAAAGTGTATTTGCATTGTGGGTTTTTGTGCATCTCTTCTTTAAGCCACTCGAGTTTATCTTAGTGGATTTTGAGTTCTGTCACAAAATGCCACTAGTGGTATTGTTAGATAAGGAATTTGAATGTTGCAAAATAGTTTTTGTCATTGGCTCTTGGTAAGAAGTTGACTTCTGCATAGGTGGGCGGCTATTTCAACCTTCTTGCTTGAGTAGGAAGAATCCATGGATCTCTTGGATAAAGAATAAGATATATTCATCCTGTTATCTCATGGATCTCTTGCAATAACAGCTCGAAAGTGTTTTTAGATTTCAAAAGCTCTCATGGCTTTCTAGTCATTGAAAAGTGCGGAGGATTGGTAAGAACTGGTTTATTGTCGAGTTTTATGATCTGTCTCGAAGATAAGGCACTAATCTGAAGCATTTAACTCCCTTTTATTTGACAAAGATACATTGTCCAGCTACCATTGTAATCACTTCTATTTAATGGATTACTCTGTTTCTTTACAGCATCGGCCTCTAGAAGGTTCAGAACCAGAATAGAGATTCCTTATCTTTCATTCGTGCTTAAAGCACCAGCAATCAAAGACCAACGCACGTTCCACAGCGACCCCAATCACAGTAAGTCATTATTATGGCATTGACTGACCAATCTTGGTTTGGATTACTTGGGATCACCATCTCTTTCTCCTACTTGGATAAGTTAAATTTTCTTTTGAATGGTCATCTTCAACTATCAGAACGATTCAGACCCAAAAGTTTCTCTTTTGTGGGCAGGGCAGGTATGTTCTTCTAAGTTTAAACTTTGGCATTCTAACAGTCTAGGCCCACCGCTAGCAGATATTATCTTTTTTAGACTTCTCCTTAAGGTTTTTAAAACGCGTTTACTAGGGAGAGGTATCCACACCCTTATAAATAATGCTTCATTCTTCTAACTAACGTGGGATCTCACAATCTACCCCCTCAGCATCCTCGCTGGCACTCGATCCTCTCTCCAATCGATGTGGAATCTCACAATCCACCCCTTTTGGGGGCCCAACGTTCTCGCTGGTACACTGCTCGGTGTCCACCCCCTTCGATTGGAGAGGGGGTAGATTATGAGATCTCACACTGGTTGGAGAAGAGAACAAAATATTCTTTACAAGGGTGTGGAAACCTCTCCCTAACAAACATATTTTAGAATCGTGAGGCTGACGACGATACGTAATGTGCCAAAACGAACAATATCTACTAGCAGTAGACTTGGGCCGTTGACATATTAAACTATTATGTATGTGTTTAGGATAGGATCGTCTCCTCCACTTGGGAGGAAGAGTTCCAATCTTACTGATGATTGAGGGGACAACACAAGCCACAAGCCACAAGCCACTACCTCTTGTATTAGTTGATATGATATGGCCAAACTATGAACACTACACGTTCTTTAGCTCTAAAGATGATTCCGAGTCAGCTACCAATATACTGTCCTGTCGGTTTTTGTGATGTTAATCCAAACAATGCCTTTTTGGGGGTTAATTATGAGCCATACGTTTATGCTACTTTGTTGTTTGTTTTGGTTTAATATTTTTCATTTAGATGGAAAAGGAATACCAATTAGGTGTCTCAAGATTATGGATTTTCTCTCTTTTTTCTTTTTCCTTTTTATCTTGTTGGATTTTGTGGTTAGAAAGTGAATGTTATTTGTGCGTAGCTACCAAATTATACTCCCCAAAACTACTCATTACTGTAAGAAATTGCCCCAAATTTTTACATGTTATGAGAAAAACAGAATCGTTAGCACATGCATTTTTGCCATAAAATTTGGGAGTCGCTATTAAAACATGATGAAAAGAACTCAGCCTTAACGGGAAAAAGCTGTATAACTAGTGGAAAACATTTAATTTCAGCTTAAAATAATATAGTATTCAAATGTTTTATATTAATTGTTTATAAAGTTGGATGTCGGCGGTGGCTAGAACCTACCTTATCATTCAAGCCTATCTCTTCTCCATAGCCTTCTTCATATACCATATGAACTTAGGTACCATTGAACTCAACTTGTAGGGCCAAATAAATAAAGTTGTATGCTTCTGTTACTTAGTACGAACTCATGTCCAATCGTATTTATCATGAAACATAAAATCAGCTGAAGTATGCAATTAGTTAGCACCCTTCAACACCAACTAAGTTGCATATGTGGGTAACTATAAATGTCTCCTTGCTATCAAACATGAGGGAAGCAGAAGCACCCTCAAGCTTGACCAACTTAAGATACGGTATCGTGAGACAAACATAGATGACTCCAAGCTATTCAAAAGGCATGAAAGGAAGGAAAAAGAAGTGGAGGGTTTGGAGATAACGTTGTATCCTAACTCTTTGACTCAAGATTTGGAATATATTCCTGAAAACAAAAAGTGGGAAAGTTTTAGAAAGCAATTTGAATTTAGGAATGAATGGAGAGAGAACAGATTGAAAATGAAAAAATAGTGTAGGGAGAATCTGAGTGAGAATGATGGATTTGACCTCCATGAATCTCACACGCATTGCCAGACCCAAAACCAAAGCAGCAGCTGCTGCTGCTGCTGCTGCTGCTTGTTGCCTTTGATTGTTCCTTTTTCCAACAAAATGACAAAATTTTCTTATCTCTGAAGTAGAGTTTTGCTGTTCTTCATCTTTCTCCCTTCTCTTTTAATCTCATTTTTTTGGACAAGTAACAATAGTTCTTCATTTTGGGTGCATCTGATCTTGGCTTGAGAGCATTAGTGGTATAGCTAACAGGCTACCACAAATTCTAAGTGTTCTTCGTCATCATTAGAGTCTCAACTCTATTGCAAATGTGAAGTATATTAGGCAAATCTAACATTCGTAATGTTTAAAATTTAGATACATTAGTCAAAATCTCTTTTAAGTTAATCTATGAACTCTGAAGTACGTATATACAGTCTAATCCCACTACTAATAAATATTGTCTTCTTTAATCCATTATGTATTGTCGTTAGTCTCACAGTTTTAAAACGTATATATTAAGGAGATGTTTTCACACCCTTATAAGAAATGTTTCGTTCTCCTCTTCAACCGATGTGGGATCTCACAATTCACCCTCCTTGATGACCAAAAGTCTTGTTGGCACACCGCTCGGTGTTTGGTTATGATACCATTTGTAACCGCTCAAGTCTATAGCTAATAAATATTATCCGTTTTGACCTGTTACATATCATCGTCAGCCTAAAAGTTTTAAAACGCTTAAGTTAAAGAAAAGTTTTTACACCATTGTAAAGAATGTTTTGTTCTCATCTCTAACCGATATGGGATCTCAATCACAAGCGATCTAAAAAAGATGATTATTATTGTAATGAGACTCTTTTGATGACTTGAATTTGATTGATGATTGAATTTAAAGAAATTTATCTTGTGCTTGTTTTAATTATACATATAGATTTGACATTGTATGTATCATTATTATTCAGTTGGAAGTCAACATATAATGCTCCACTAGAGGCTGCAATAAAACCTCACACACTATTGAATTTGATCATATGGCTAAGCCATTAGGTGGGTGAGACAGGACATTTAAAGATCTTCCAAAACAAATTGATATCAGACCACAATCAAAAGTAATACCCACCTAATCTCTCGACCTTACCCGTTTAATCACTCAAAAAAAAAAAAAAAAAAAAAAAACCACAGGAGAGTTCATATGAATCGAATTATCTAAACTACTCAATTCAATGATTTGATTGGATAAAAAAAAACAATCGATTTAGACGGGAATGCGATCTTGGAAAACCAATAATTCACTTTAATTTACTGGTTATAATTTTTTTGGTTGAGTCAACTTTTAATACTAAAAAAATATGATTACAATTCAATCCCGCCAATTAAGTGGGTAAATGCGCATTAATTATTGAGTCAATTTTGGTTAATTTGCTTTTTGTTCTAAAGTTGAAGCATCAGATATTGGATAATTACACCATCCATCATATTATTAGAGGCAAAAATGATTTTTTTTTAAATTAATCAACAAATTTAATGCCCATGATTATCCTATCTCATTAAACACAAGAATTGGGATTCCATCTTTGTCCTTCTAGATTTCATAATTAATAAATTAATTAATAGACGATGGTGGGTGAAATAATTTTTTATTTATTGATATTCTATTAAAAATGTGATTAATTAAAAAAAAAAAAAAAGTTATTAAACGAGTGAATGATTAGGGCAAAATTAAGGGTCAATTACATGGGAAACAGCTCTTAATTTATTAAATATTTTCAGTGGGTGAAAATGCTTCATTTTTTAATTTTTTTAAGTTTCTTAATGGCTGATATGTTTGACTTCAATATTATATTTTAATTTTTATTAAAAAAAAAAACAAATTTAACACAAATTTATTTTTTTAATTCTTATCCTTAAAATTTCATATCTAGTTAATTGTATTATACTTCAAACTTTTAAATCTATTTTAGATCATTAAATTTAAATTTAAAAATTTTTTAATTCTTTTTCTTTCATAGAGTTTTTTTTTTTTTTTTTTTTTTTTTTTTTTTGACAAATTTGAAATTTTTTAAAAAGCTAATTAATTTATATAATTTTGTGTCCATTAGATTTGTAATTTATATGTAATTTATAGAAAAATAAGGGGTAAATTTGTAATTTAAAAAATGTTGCGGGCTTATATAAGGAGTGGAAAGTGGAGCAAGTAAAGTCCAAGATACTGGGCGGTTGTTGTCCACATCCGACTTATTGGGAGAACTGACAACCAAATGTGTGAGATGTCGAAAAGCTTGGAGTGTGAAGCTAATGGCGGCGATCACAAATGGGTTGCTGATTCTTCTCTTGATTACAAAGGGAGACTTCCTCTCCGAGCTTCCACCGGCGCTTGGAAAGCCTCTCTGTTCATCATCGGTATAACGCACTACTTCTTCCTCTGTTCTTCATCGGTGGATCAATTTTTGATTAATTATTAACAAAATTGAAATTTGGGATTGCAGCCATCGAGTTCGGTGAGAGATTGAGCTATTTTGGGATCGCTTCGAGTTTGATTTTATACCTAACCAAGGTGCTTCATCAAGAGCTGAAGACGGCGGCGAGAAGCGTCAATTACTGGGCCGGCGTCACCACTTTGATGCCTCTGCTCGGCGGCTTTCTCGCCGACGCTTACTTCGGCCGCTACGCCACCGTTCTCCTCTCTTCCGTTATCTACGTTTTGGTCGGTTTCATTTTCAATTCCCCATTTGTTTATTATTATTAATACCCAATTTTAAGATGTGAGTGATTGTTGAAACAGGGGTTGACTCTGTTAACCATGTCGGCATTCGTCCCAAGTTTCAAACCCTGTGGAGGTAATGATCAGGTGTGCTCAGAGGCACGGAAGAGCCATGAGATCATCTTCTTCCTCGCAATTTACATGATCTCCATAGGAACTGGTGGGCACAAGCCATCTCTCGAGAGCTTCGGAGCCGACCAATTCGATGACGATCATTCAGAAGAACGGAAGAAAAAAATGTCTTATTTCAATTGGTGGAATTTTGGACTCTGTTCTGGCCTCTTGTTTGGCGTTACCATCATTGTTTATATCCAGGATCACTTCGGCTGGGGAACTGCAGATGTCATTCTAACGGCGGTTCTGGTGGTTTCTGTCGTGATTTTTATCGCCGGCCGCCCGTTTTATCGGTACCGAAAACCATCTGGAAGCCCCTTGACGCCGTTGTTACAGGTTGTTGTGGCGAGCATTCGGAAGAGAAAGCTTCCACTCCCTTCCAATCCTTCTTTATTGCATGAATTTCCCAGGACAGCAAATAACGCCGCCCATGGGAGGTTCTTGTGCCACACCCAAAACCTCAAGTAAGCAATCAAATCAAAATATTAATTTTATTCACTTTTTTAGGATAGTTGGGAGGGAGCCCAACTCCACTCATTTGAGTGATGCCTTTCGTTTAAGTACGTTAATAAATACTTAAATGTCGAACAAAGAAGAGTTTTGAAGGTGTAGTCTAAAGTGACTTACAAAGTAGAGTCTGAAAGTGTAGTCAAAAGTGACTCAAGTGTCGAACAAATTATGTACTTTGTTTGAGGACTCTAGAGGAGGAGTCAAGTCTCGATTAATGGGAGACTGTTTGAGGACTCTATAGACTTCAAGGGAGGCTCTATAATGTACATTGTTAAAGGGAGGGCTCCATAGGTCTTAGTAGAAGATGGTATAAGCCATTTTGAAGAAGCTGAAAAGGATAATAATTGTATCATTGTGGATGAAAAGCTTGATTTCTAACCTTTAGTTCATATTTTTTAACCGTTCACTATTTGTTAATAGAAAATGCTCCCCACGAATAGAATTCTACTCGTTAAGAAAATTAAACTCAAATTTAAATGTCCTAAATATTGTGCAATAACAAAATTGTTGATTGGGTAAAATAGATTTCTAGACAAAGCTGCGGTTTATGAAGACAAGGGGGGATCGGCGGAGATGCAAAGTCCATGGCGGCTAGCGACGGTGACGAAGGTGGAAGAAATGAAGCTAATATTGAACATGATACCCATTTGGTTGGCCACTCTGCCGTTCGGAGTAACCATAGCTCAAACCTCGACGTTCTTCATAAAACAAGCCGCCAACTTGAACCGGAAGATGGGCGACAGCTTGATCCTCCCGCCGACCACCATCTTCTGCCTGACTGCCATAGGAATGATCGTGTCCCTCACCATTTATGATAAGCTGTTGGTGCCCATGCTCCGACGAACCACCGGCAACGAGAGAGGTATTAACATCCTCCAAAGAATAGGCATCGGAATGCTTTTTGTCATTGCTACAATGATCATTGCAGCCTTGGTTGAGCATAAGAGACTCCAGGTATTCTTAAACCATTTTTTACCACTTCCCCTACTTTCAAAAGTAACGATTCAAACCTCTAATTAGTAAATGTGTTTTAAAATATTAGGGTGAGAGTAATACGTAATGGGGTAAAACGAACATCTGCTAGTGATAGGTTTAGTCGGTTGCAAATGATATCAGAATTAGTCACCGGGCCGGTGTGCAAGAGAGGACACTGGGGGTCAATATCAAAGCTAGTCACTGAGCGGTGTGTTAGCGAGGATGCTAGGCCCCAAAATGGTGAATTGTAAAATCTCATATCACTTAGGGAGTGGAACAGAGCATTCAACGATGTTAGATGAATACGACTCTTCACAATGGTATGATATTATCCACTTTGAACATAATCTCTCGTGGTTTTGCTTTGAGCTTCCCCAAAAGACCTCATACCAATGGAGAGTATTCTTTGATTATAAACCCATGATCATTCCCTAAATTAGCGGATGTGATGTGAGACTTTCATCATTCAACCTATTGACATGGCTAAGTTTGAGTTTATAATCAAAGAATACTTATTCCATTGGGATGATGCCTTTTGAGGAAACCCAAAGCAAAGCCACGTTGCTCAAAGTGTATAATTTCATACCATTTGTGGAGAGTCGTGTTCTTCTAACAAACGATACCTAAGGTATCAGAGCTAGTCACCGAGCAATGTACACGAGAATGTTGGGCGCCCAAAGGGGTGGATTGTAAAATCTCATATCGGTTGGGGAGGGGAACAGAGCATTTAGTGATACTTAACCTGTATCAGAGCTAGTCACCAAGCGGCGTGCCAGCCATGACGCTCGTCCGAGGGGTGGACTGTAAGATCACATATAAGTTAGAAAGAGACTATTCTAACGTGTAATATTTAAACAGAGACTTAATCTAAACAAATTAAAAACTTTTTTAAGGAAATGACACTAATTAAATTTGTAATTAAACCAAAGTTGGGTAACAATGAATTACAAGGTTTTGCCCAATTTTGAACCAGGTGGTGGCCGGAAACCCAAAAACAGGCTCCCTAACAATGTCCGTATTCTGGTTAGCTCCACAGTTTCTGATCATCGGATTCGGCGACGGCTTCGCCATCGTCGGCCTCCAAGAGTACTTCTACGACCAAGTTCCTGATTCAATGAGAAGCCTCGGCATCGCGTTTTACCTCAGCGTAATAGGGGCCGGAAGTTTTCTCAGCAGCTTGCTCATCACGGTGGTCGACGACATAACCAGGCGGACCGGTAAAAGCAGCTGGTTCGGCAAGGACCTCAACAGCAGCCGCCTCGACAAGTTCTACTGGCTCTTGGCCGCCGTCTCAGCCGCAAATCTCTGCGTCTATATACTCATCGCTCGCCGCTACTCTTACAAGAACGTGCAGCGGCGCGTGTGCGTCGCCGATTGTAACGAAGATGAAGCGCGTGAAAATGGAGAGTCCATGGCTTAAGACTAATTGGGACGCGTTTTGGCTTTGGTATTAGTGACTAATGGAGATTTTAGTGTATATTTTTAAGGGGTAAAATAGTAATTATGTATTTTAACAAAAATAAAGTCGCTATGTAACCATTTTTATTAGTAATGATAACTAATAAGGATCCTCCTCCTCCCTCGCTTTTAAAAACTATTTTTTTAATTGTGATGTATTGTTGTCGATCTCACAATTTTAAAAAGTATTTCTTAGAGAGAGGTTTCCACACCTTTATAAGAAATACTTTGTTTCCCTCTCCAACTATGTACGATCTTGTAATCCACCCTTCTTGGCTGTCCAGTGTCCTCCTTGACACACCGCTCGATGTTTGATCATGATATCATTTATAACAGTCTAAGTTCACTATTAGTAGATATTGTCAATTTTAACCCGTTATATTCGCTATGAGCCTCACGATTTTAAAATATATCTATTAGGAAGAGGTTTATACACCGTTATAAGAAAATATTTTGTTCTCTTATTTGATGATCTCAGAATTATAAAAATTATAAGACATATATAATAAAAAATTATCAAATAAATATGCGTTACTTAATTATGTATACAAGAATTATAAATTTAGGAAAAAATTGAAATTTATTAAAACATATTAAATTTATAACTGAACATATTAAAAAAAGAATCTCTAGTGTGGTAGGCAGCAGTCAGTAAAAATACCAAATTGTCCTACAAAAACGAGAATTTACCGCATTAAAAAATGGTAGATTTGGTGGGTGAAGGCAGTAAATAGCCGCCAACAGTGACTGTGACATTAATTACGTGCATCATCAACCCCTGTTCGAATCCGCTATTCGAGGATTCATCGGACGGTTAAGGAACATAATTAAGGATACCCCTTCCTTAGCTAAGGGCACTGAGTCCCTTATTAATTGGGTAAAGTTGTCTTTCTTTTTCACCTACATTTACTCTCCCCGTCATCTCATCACATGACGTCATTCCAAAGTACTTTCCCTTGTGTTATTTTTTTTTTTTACCCATGGTAACTTTATTTCCTTATTCATTTCCCAATGTTCATTAGGGACCCAAAGGTATGATCTTGACCCAAATCACATGTGAGTTGAAACCCTCTCTAAATACTTAATATGATTTGAGTTTGAAAAAGATTAGAATTTGATAATCGAGTCGAGGGATAATATAATATTGAAAAGTTAAAAGTTATATCAAAATAACTTATTCGGTCCTGTGTGCATGATTTTGTCTCGTCCATTCCAAGTGGCTCTAAGTCCAACTCAATACAGGCTTGCTGACCAAACAACAAATGATCAGAATCATATACAAAACATTGTTTATAAGAGTGAAAATCTGCTCTAGATTCAACCCAATACAGGCTTGTTGACCAAACAACAAATAGCTAGATCATACACAAAACATTGTTTATAAGAGTGAAAATCTCTCACTAACAGACACCGTTTTAAAACATTGAGAGAAAATTTGAAAGAGACAATATCTATTAACAGTAACATAATATCTTATTTTTTTTATTTTCTTATTTTCTATAATCCAAATTAGTGTGGTGAGTTGGAAAACTTTTGGAAAAGAGATATTTTGATGAATTAAAATATTCTAAAATAATTATAACAAAAATTAGAATAATATTATTGAAAGGTTAAAGTTAAATAAATAAATAAATAAACAATTGAATATTAAAAAGTCTAATGCCAAATAGGAATAAAGACTAAAGTTGAAGCATACAATATGATTCATTCCTAGAGAAAGCATTTAAAAGGAATAAAAGAAAAAAAGCCAAACTATAAAAAAGTACTTATGCCAAAAATGTTTATATTCTTTTAAAAGTTACAATCTCACTTTAAACTTTTTACCTAAAATATTTATTTCACTTTGATTTCGACCCGTAAAAAAAAAAAAATTAAGAGTAACAGTGATTTAGAATTAAAATTTAAAAATCGACACATAATTAGTAAGGTCCACGAAACAGGGAGGACAACGTACTATTTCAATATTTATTATCGTAAAACTAACAGTGATACGTAACTAGACACGGCCAGCTCCCTCAACAGTATCCCACTTTGTTTGTTTTTTTGTTTTTTATTTTCCTTTTAGGGGAAGAATAAATTTGACAAAAAATAAAAAAGAAAAGGACTGACATTTTTGGAAAATTGTTGATATTTTGTCTAACTTACTACCTCTCTGGGATGTCTTAAAAGCACTCAGTTCTGGATATTTTGACCATACCATCCCTTTCACTATCAACCAAATCTCTCTCAATCATTTTTTTTTTTTGTTTTTATCACGTAGGATATCACAATCTACTCTCTTTCTGAACTATGTCCTTATTAACACACCATTTGATAGTGCAGTAGTGTAACGATGGCACAGACAAGATGGGTTTATTGCGTTCTTGGAGACCATTTCAATCATGGGTTTGTTTTATTTTTTATTCAAAACATAAAAGAAAATATTAATGTTTCCATTTTAGCAAAGGATATTCTCAGGCTTATTTAACTAAAATGATATATATAATAATAAAAAAAGGGTCAAAATGAGTTGATGGGTGAAGAGTGTGTGTGTGTTGGAAAGGGGTGGTTTGTATCCAGGACTTTTGTACGATGTATTTTGAATTTTTGTCATTTCTCCTTCGTTTTTTCTTTATTTTATTTATTCCCATCTTCCTAAATTTTATTATATTTACATCTACTCATTCATACTTTCCAAAATCAGATTCAACCTTCCAACTTTTCAACATTTCTTGTACTATGTTTAAAAAAAAAATCTTGTGAGGATCTTAATCGGTCAAAAACTAACCAATTCAGTCATTTCGTTTGTCCTGTATTGATACATTTTGACATAAACGTATAAACAAGTCACGTTCTTAGCTATGTATAACCCATTTAATAGATTTTTAGTTGAATTTTTTAAATAACGAGAATTACCCGTATATTATTGAGTTTCAAAATCGTTCCAAAAAATAAAAGAATAATATCATTTAAAAAGAATAATAATAATAATAAAATATAAACGCATAGTAAAATTATAGGACAAGAATCCATGACTGGAAAAGGCAAATCGACAAAGAAAAAACAAAACATCCCTAACTTCTGAAGACATAACACAGAACCATTGGAAAATGGATAATATGAAACAATAAATATAATTAAAAGTCGAAAAGAAAAAAAACATTCAAAGATATCTTCTCAAAAAAAAAAAAATCAGAAAGGGGGGGTTTGAAGTGAATTAGATTCTCCAGGTACAGGAACCCAATGGATAAGTGGTGAGCAATGGCTAAGTGATCCAAAGAAATCTCTGTTTTTATTCTACCTACTTCACGTGCAAAACCCACCGCACATTTCACTCCCGACATCATATCTACTAGCAGTGAGTTTAGACAGTCGGTGGGTTAGCAATGGGCCTAGACAATTAATTAAACGGGTTTAAGGGAGTCAAATTCGATTATTTTACCGGGAATAGCCGGTTGCCCTCTTCTTCTCCAGAACTGTGAAACCCTATTCAGAGATGGAAGAGAGAGAAAAAGAAAAAAAGATGGGATTTTTATTTGAGTGGTAACTTGTGAAAGTGTGTATGAAATTAAAATTTCTTTCTTACAGAAACTGATAGAGAGAATCCCACGCCTCCAATCCCCAATCACTTCTGAATTTTGCAGCACCCACCTTCTCTCTCTCTCTCTCTCTCTCTACAATATTATATATCCAAAATTGTTTAATAGTTTTGAGTTGGGTTTGTCGTTTGAGTCGGCCATGGCGGAGGGTTTTGAACTCTACCATGTCCCACAGCAAAGCAGGCGAGACAAGCTGAGAGTAGGAGTTGGGAGTGGCGCTACTAATAATCCCAATTTCCTTCCTTTATATCATGATGATGATGGTGATCCCTCTTCTTTAATCTCCCCCGATTTTGATTTTCATCAAAACCCCTCTTTTAATCTTCATAATCATAATCATTACCCTCCCACTCCCCCTGCTGCTTTCGCCACCACCGCCCACCATCTCCCCCCGCTCCTCCCCGACCAACAACAACCACCCTTGTCCCTTGACCTCAACCTCCAACACCGCTACGCCTCTTCCCCCGCCGCTTTCTCTCCTCTTCTTACCTCCAAATTCTTGAAGCCAGCTCAGCAGCTACTCCACGACCTATTCCACTACGCCGGCAAGTTCCCGCCTGATTCCCCCCTTGTTGACCCTCTTCTTGACAGCTTGGGCGCTGATATTCCCACTGCCGCTCTTCATCATGACCCCACCGACGATGGAATTGAAAGCCGGAGGAGAAAATCTAGGCTTATTACCATGCTCGACGAGGTACATATTTTGATTTCATAATCATACAACATATTATTTATTATTTTCCTTTAAATTTAATTTAATTGCTCTCTTGTTCTCCATTGCTTAATACTTTATATACATGCATTTTAATATAATTACTTCTTACCAAATGAAATGACTTTCACCGGTTGACGTGACGGATTTTGATTGGACTAACGTATTAAATTTAAGTTAATATGATAGCCCAGCCTGCCATTTAATTTGTTAAATTAATTTATAAAAAAAAAAAAATGTCAAATGGAATCCATGATTGACTCTTAACTACTCAAAAGTTTGGATTTTTATTTTATTTTATTTTTCCATAAAGAAAGATCTTAATATAATTTGGATGTTGGGCATTGGTTAAACCGACATGGAATATGTTAATTTGTTTGGTTATTAAATTAATGGGGTTTTGAATTTGAAATAATCTCTCTTATTTTATGTGCATTAGATTCTTTTTTGTACTGAGGAGCTGAGGATCAAATGTGTGGTCTTTGATGTTTTAAACAACATATGTCTTTTTTTGATAAAGTTAATGAAAGGGAATATATGCACAAACATCCATTGTTTGTTTCTTATTTAAGCTGTCTGATTCACCGCACAATCCCGCAATCCGGGTTCGACAATTCTTAAACCAAGTTTAAGAGGATAGATATGTTTGTTGTCTATAAAGTCATTTAAAAAGGGAATCTATTTTAGAGGAATTTTCAATGCTTTCATCATCGTGATATTCTTCTGGTTAAGTCGTTGAATAGATGTCTTGAATCACTGAGCTGTTTTCATAGCCTAGTTGCTAGATTCGTTTTTTCTTTACATGTTTTGTGAAACTCTTGTATCAATGACTTTGTTGGCACTTCTTGGATACGTGCGCGGCCGTGTAGGAAGAGAGAAGTACCCGATTTCTAAATCGGACTAAAAATTTCAATATCAATACTTTAATATGCAAAAGTTTCAAAATTTATTGATTCCAGTGATTTGAAATTCTATCAAATCAGCCATGGATTGTAAAGCCTGCAACTTTGTTCATTCTCTATTGCACAGGTTTATAGAAGATATAGGCTATACTATCAGCAGATGCAGGCAGTGGTGACAACATTCGAGTACGTTGGTGGGCTTGGCAATGCAGCTCCCTACGCGAACTTAGCCGTGAAAGCCATGTTTAAGCACTTCAGATTCTTAAAGAATGCCATTGCCGACCAGCTCCAATTGAACAAGCAGCATCAGCAGCAGCAGCAGCCGCCGCCGCCTTATAACCCGTACTGTCAAAGATCTATTCACAACAACAGTGGGGGATTCGTGGATCACCAACCCGTTTGGCGCCCGCAGAGAGGCCTCCCAGAGAGTGCTGTCACCGTCCTCCGAGCTTGGCTGTTTGAACATTTCCTCCATCCGTAAGAATTGTGTGGAAGAACATGAATGAAATGATTGAGCTTATGTTAACCTATCAACTTAGCCTTTGGTTTTTACCTTACAGTTATCCTACGGATACCGACAAGCTCATGCTGGCTAACCAGACTGGTCTCTCGCGAAGCCAGGTGTGTTTCATCCCTATATTGATTAAGATAAAATAATGTCAAAAATACACCTAGGACAATATTTGCTTGCAGTAGGCTTGAGCGGTTACAAATGGTATTAAAACCAGACATTGGGCTGTGTGTCAGCGATGACATTGGGCCCTCTAAAGGGGTGGATTGTGAGATAAAATCTTGAGGAAAAGTCGAAAGAGAAAGTACAAACAAAACAATATCTGCTAGCGGTGGGCTTGGATTATTACAAATGGTATCAAAGCCAGACACCGGGCAGTGTGCTAACAATGACGTTGGCCCTCTAAGAGGTGGATTGTGAGATCCAACATTGGTTAGAGAGGGGAACGAAACATTTCTTATAAGGGTATATAAACCTCTGTTTAGTGAATGCATTTTAAAACCTTGAGGGGAAGCCCGGAAGAAAAGTCCAAAGAGGACAATATCTACTGGCGGTGGATTTGTGCTGTTACGAATGTTATTAGAGCTAGACATCGGACGGTGTGCCAGCGAGGACGTTGGACTCCCTAGGGGGGTGGATAGTGAGATCCCACGTGGGTTAGAGAGGGAAACGAAATATTTTTTATAAGGGTGTGGAAACCTCTGTTTAGTGGACGCGTTTTAAAACTTTGAGGAGAAGCTCGGAAGAAAAGCCCAAAGAGAACAATATCTACTAGGTGAGTTTACATTGTTACGAATGTTATCAGAGCTAGACACTAGACGGTGTGCCAGCGAGAACGTTCGACTCCCCAAGGGTGTGGATTGTGAGATCCCGAGTTGGTTGGAGAGGGGAACGAAACATTCAACCTCTTTCTAGTAAACTCCTCTTAAAATCTTGAAGCGAGGAAAAGTTCAAAAATAATAATATTTGCTAGCGGTAGGCTTGACGGTTACATCATTAGATTATATTATATTATATTAAGTTGTGATGGGAGTTTTGTTCAGGTATCAAACTGGTTCATCAATGCAAGAGTGAGGCTATGGAAACCAATGGTGGAAGAAATCCACATGCTAGAAACAAGGGAAGCTCAGAAATCTCAGCACAGGGACGCCAATAATGGAACTCCCTTAAACAACAACGACGACCATCTTTCATCCACAAACCAATCATTGAATAACGCATCTTCTTCAAACCATGACCAACACCCACTCCACTTATCCAGCTCCAATTTCTTTCCGACCCACCACCCTCACGCGCCTGCCGGAGCCACCACGATGGGCGCCGGCAACGTTTCCTTAACTCTGGGGCTCCACCAGAATCACGGCGGGATCACTCTCACGGAGCCGTTTCCGATCAATGCAGCTCAGCATTTTAACCTTGGGTTAGAAGCCAACGGTGAAGGGTTTGTAAATGAGTGGTTTTGATTGATATTTATATATATATGTCTGTGTGTGTGTGTGTGGTTTGTTGGGTAAAGATGTTCAATTTTGGACATCATGGGCAGCGAGGTTGTTAATTCAGACATTATACTCACAAATTTTGAGCTACGTGTAAGAATTTTATAATCTGACCTGAAATTGGAGTTGGCCTAATTTGTTTCCTTGTAACCATTGAAATACTATATATATATATATATATGTGTTTATTACAACGAGCGAAAATGAAGGTTGAAATTTCATATTGGTTGGAGAGAGAACAAAACATTCTTTACAAAGTTATGGAAACCTTTTCATAGCAAACGAGTTTTAAAACCACGAGAATACAAGTGATCCGTAACGGGTCAATGCCGACAATATCTACTAATGGTGGGGTTGAGCTGTTACAAATGATATTATAGTTAATCACTGGACAGTGTGTTAGTGAGGATATTGGGCTCCGAAAGGGAGTGAATTATAAGATCTCACATCAATTGGAGAGGGAAACGAAGTTATAAGAGTGTGAAAACCTCGGATCTATTTTAAAACGGTAAAATTGACCACAATCGCAAAATTAATTTGAAGTAAATTGGCTAATGACAGTTTAAGTACTTTAAAAGCCAACATAATTGCAAAGGAAGAAGCATTTAAAAGAGCCAAGCGGTAAAAGCCATTTTTTAAAAATTAAATTTCTTTTGCAAATAAGATATTCAAATATATCATATTATTATTATTATTTTAAATACAAACGATACAGCTAAGATTTAGGTGGCGTGCTATTCTTATTCAAATGATAATTCAAATTCTCATTTCTATGCTTTAAAGTTTCTCCTAAGAAAATTTCATATTATAATAAAGTCTTTTTTATTTTTTAAATTAAGTCAACAATTACATTTATTTTATTTAAGTGAAATAATCCAATATTAATTAATTTATTTTTATATCACATATTTACTATTTAAAATATATATATTAAATGGACTGAAAAACACTAATTTAGTTAAAGTGAGTAATCCTCGTAAAAAAAAAAAAAAAAAAAAAAAAAAAAAAAAAAAGAAAAAAAGAAAAAGGGGTGGTTGTGGAAGTCGGCTGGCTTGGCTTATTTGTCAAAAGTAAAACCACTAATAAAACCATCAGGTCAATTTTCCATAGTCCACAAGTCCTGTTCTTCTTGAGTTTTCTTCTTCTAGGGTTTTTTTTTTTTCTCTCTCTCTCTTACACGGTCACTTTTCTCCAAAATTCTTGATTTCTTTGTCTTTTAAGACGGATGTGAGATCAAGATCAGCCGTTCTTGTGTCACCTTCCAGGACGGTTTGAAAACGGCAAATGAATATGGAAGCTCGAGTTGGTGTAGTGGTCGAAGGAGGGCAGAAGGCTCTTAATTCTGCTCACGGCGCCGTCGTCGACGGCGGTGCCAGGAAATATTTACAGCAACAAGGCCAGAACAAGCCGTCGTTGAACCAGCAACCGCAGATTGGCACGGTGCAGCAGCTTCTAGCCGGTGGTATTGCGGGTGCCTTTAGCAAGACGTGTACGGCGCCTCTTGCTCGACTCACTATTCTCTTTCAGGTATGATTCTTCTCTATCCGAGTTTTAAGTCGATTTTGGAAGGCTTTGTTTATGTTTTTTCTGATCTGTTGGTCTCTTTTTTAATCATTACCTGGGAAAGAAGAAACTTATGGGATTGGGGTAATAATTTTCTTGCTCCTTGTTTATGGGTCCACCAGGGTTCTTTTGTTATGTATGTTGCTTCGGGTTTCATTAATAGATGGATGAAGATGAGAAACGTTTAGGCAATAAATTCTTGTCAGGACATAGCTTTACTTAATTCTATGAAGAAACCGCGATTACGCCATTGTGTGAATGCTGGGTTTCACTTGATAGATTAGCGTGCTTTTGTTGCTCTGACCCTGAATTAATTTAGTTCTTAACTTCCTTTCTCGATCCAAATTTACCAGGTGCAAGGTATGCACTCTGATGTTGCAGCAATGAAGAAAACCAGCCTATGGCATGAAGCTTCACGTATCATCCATGAAGAGGGATTCCGTGCATTTTGGAAAGGCAATCTGGTCACTATAGCTCACCGTCTACCGTATTCTTCAGTCAATTTCTATGCTTATGAACAATACAAGAAGGTGAGCAATAGATTGTTTGAGAAACTTTGTTGGTAATTGGTGGCCGAGAGCATTCGAATAGTTTTCCAATCGTCTCGTCTTTTCTCTCCTCTTTGCAGTTTCTTCAGTCAATGGTTAGGGAAAGATATCAGGGCAATGCCAGCGCGGATCTTCTTGTGCATTTTTTTGGCGGTGGTTTGGCTGGAATAACAGCTGCCTCTGTTACATACCCACTGGACCTTGTCAGGACCAGACTCGCTGCACAGGTAACTATTGTTATTGTTGATGCTGCTACTGGTGGTGGTAACTGTTATTTATTTCTTGTTTGGGACAAGAAGTAGAAATTTCAATGAAAGAGGAAACATACGCCCGGGGGTTGCAAAATGCTGCATTTGCCTAAACACCATCCAGTTTTTCTTTAGATCATTTCACTTGTAGTCGGTGAAAGGAAGGTAAAAACTTTTACACCAACCAACGGCCGGATTAAAAATATTTTCTAAAAATGTATTGAAGGCGAGAGTTTTTGTCTTTGAAGGTTCTATTGCTCCTTTTAACCGAGGCCCCAAAGGTAGACTCTGACCAACAAAACCTATAATCCTTTTCTCTTTTACGAAGGGAGTGGCCATGGCCAAGTTGTTTTGGGTGTGATTTGTTTTGTGGTTGGTTTATCATTTTTGTGAGGTTGCTTTTGCTTATACTTGGAGGCGACAATATTTCTTAACTTTTCAATTCCATATTGAAAAGTTTGGTTGCATCTTGAAAAAAAAAAAAAAAATCTTTAGCATGGCATGTTGCAGTAGTTATAAACTTATAGCATCCAATCCTTGTGTTACCTCTTTTTTCCTTGTTTGAGTAATCCTTTTCATATTTAAACTCCACAGAGAAATACCATTTATTACAGAGGCATCTGGCATGCATTCCATACCATTTGCAGAGAAGAAGGTTTCTTTGGCTTGTATAAAGGACTTGGAGCAACCTTGTTGGTATGCATTTTGATAGTTATACATATACCTGCATGTTTGCTCCATTCATTTTCCTCAACGGCCTTATAAAACTGCACGTGGGACAGGGTGTTGGACCAAGTATAGCCATCAGCTTTTCAGTTTACGAGAGCTTGAGATCATTTTGGCAATCTCGAAGGTAAGAACTTTGTGGTTAGGTTATATTTGGGTGCATTCTATTTGAAAGTTATTTACATTTTGGTTCTATACTTGTGGGTATTGGTATAATGATCATTTGATTTGACACCAGGCCTCATGACTCCACTGTAATGGTCAGTCTTGCTTGTGGTAGTCTTTCAGGCATAGCATCATCAACAGGTACATTTGGTTTCTTTCAATCCTACTTACTCATTCTCATTTGACGATTTTGGTATAGTGAATCAAACTGATAGAATTTTCTGTTTCTTCTGGTTCATCATATTCTCCTGCAATGATAGCTATTTTGGTGAACATATTTGTCTTTCTTCCTGCTTTATTTCAGCAACATTCCCTTTGGATCTTGTGAGACGAAGGATGCAATTGGAAGGTGCTGGCGGGCGAGCCCGTGTTTATAACACTGGCTTGTATGGAACATTTAAACACATAGTGAAGTCAGAAGGTCTTAAAGGTTTGTACCGAGGGATTCTGCCAGAGTACTACAAGGTTGTCCCAAGTGTAGGCATCGTCTTCATGACATACGAGACCCTGAAAACATTTCTATCACAAATTTCCTCACGTTCATAGCTGCTCTCAAATGTGTGATTCTTCCATTTGAGCTCAATACGACAATTTAGAGCGCCCCATTCATTTTTTTTTTCTTTAGAAATTTTGTGGCAGTAAATTTTTTGGTCGTTACTGCCAGGAGAAGACTACTACTAGTATTTTTTTTATCTTGTACAGGAAGAGTTTAACCCAAAGAGAGTCTACTACTGGGTGGTCATGCCTTTGTATACCGTTGCCTATTAGAATGATTCCTTTCAATATTAATATAATTAATTTTGTCTCAATAATTGCTAACCATATGACAAATAATTACTCGAATGAATCATTGACGATGAGTCTTATTAATTGATTTCGTTCGTGCATTATCATAAGTATTACTAGTTAGTATGAAAATTTTTATTCGTATTCTATCGAAGCTCGTTATTCCTATTAAACTAAATACACTCGAACGAGGCCTTAGTTTGTCAATACAATCACAGTCGTACTATCCATTTATTTATCTATGCCTCACATAAAAGTTGTTCATTGTTTCAATAGAAAAGAGAGAAAAATATAATATTGGTAGCGAAAATATTTAATAAAAATCTACTTATTTTGGAACGACAAAAATTTGGGTTAATCGACGACTTCGTTAGCAAGCGGAAACTTGGCTTGGAGAAAAAGGAAACTTAATTCTGTAAATCACCTGTTCCATTCTTGCTTTCCTTCAACCATCCCGACGGAACCAGCCGCCGCGCCTATCTTTTCTCTCTGATTCTCTTCCGAAGGTATGCATTTCTCATCTCTACATCTGCCAACTGTTTTCCGATGGACTGTCTACTGAAAAATCTACTGATCTTCCGTTTTGAATTGCGGAATCTGTATATATAATTTCGATTCTAAGCTCTCTTTGCACTTTTGGAAATGAAATTTCGGATCCAATTCAAACGCGGTGTAGTCCTACTGAATCTGTCGAAAGTTATTTCTGTTGGTAATGGTGCATTAGGTCTGGCGTCTGTTCTTTTTTATCCTTTAATTTGGTCATCCTTCGTTTCTTCTTTCGATTTTGTATGTTTGTTATGTTTTCTCCGAACAAACAATCTGTACACTTAGAGTGGGTGAGTTTGTTATGTAGTTTAGGTTAGAAGAAGAAACTACTAAACAATGTTTATTCTAAAATTTTCTCGGAACAGCTAAACCTGTTGAAACAAGTAACCAAACACATGCCGCAGATAAGCTAGGGACAACGAGAGAGAGAAAGTTAGCAGCATTGCATCTCATAGGGGATGGGGGAACAGACCAAAAGTAATATACAAATTTTCTGGAAAAAAATTGTTTTTGAAAATATTGAATAAACTACCCGTATATTGGGGCTTGTTACAATTGCAGCAACAAATTTTCAATTCAAACAATCACACACTCTAAGTTGTATTGCTGAAGAAATTTGATAGGTTTCCATTATTTACTTGAGAATTCTCCAAAGAGAACATACAATCTATCAACTATGACCAATTAGAGACGGTCACAATCTCCACGCTTGTCTCACTTCCACAAGACAAGAACTAGAATTGGTGTGTTTACAAAACCACCCATATGAGTAGAACAACTTAACCAGCAGAGGAATTTATAACTCCCTAACACACAAAATTCAAATATAATAACTACTAAAAGTCCCGTAATAAACAACTACTCACCCTTGTTTCTTGAGACGAAATTGCCTTTTTCCCCTTCTAGCTCAAACATCCCAATTGGAGGTTTTACAAAATTGTACCCTGTTAGTGTTTCTGTTTTAAGGTTTCACTTGTCAGCACAGCATATAAATGTGCTTATGGTTCTCCATCTTTGTATAATGGCATGGTTTCATGCTTTGGAAAGAAGATGGGAGGTTAAACTGAGGAGGACAAAATGTTGGCAAAGGGAGGTCAAAATGTGTTAAATTGAGAGAGAGAGAATGTGGTGGAGGCATAGTAGAGAGAAGAGAATGCAAAGGAGAGATGAAGGTAGAGGTAAATACAGATATATTGAAATAAAGAAGAAACTTTGTGTGTTAGAGATACGATGATAAGAGGAAATATGTTCTTCCTCTCTGGTTGTAGCGTTTACTATCTTGATTTCTTCTCTCTGCCCTCATCTCCCTTCGAGACATTTTCGTTTTCCTACACCCCTCATTTTGGCCTCCTCATCTAATTCCATCTACTTGTTATTATATAAAATGCATGAAATCCTAATATTTTAGGAAGCTGGAAACTAATTTGAGCTCTGTGTTTACTGCTCACTCATTGATAGTTTTAAACAGAAACACAAGCAGTAAGGGTCCAAATTTTTCCAGACCATTTTCAGAATGGTTTCATTTTTAGTTTTATGTTTTTGAGATTTGTGCTTGTTTTCTCCCAACTTTCTGACTACCGTTTTCATTTTTCTTAAAGAAGCGTTTGAATTCTTAGTCAAATTTTTAAAACAAAAACTACTCGGCTAAGTATAGTTTTATGGTAATTGACATGTACCATATCTATTGAGGTTAGAAGTTAAATTCCCCCTATCCCCTTTGTTATATAATACTAAAAAATTTATCCAAAAACAAAAACAAGAACAAGTTCTTAAAAACTATATATATATATATATATATATATATATATATATATATATATATATATATATATATATTTTAAAGTTTTCAAAACTTCGTTTGACTTCTGAAAACATTGATACAAACATTGGTACAAAGTAGATAACTAAACAAGGGAACTTATTTGTTGAAGTAGTGTTTATAAGATTAATTTTCAAAAATAAAAAATCAAATGGTTATTCAATGGGGTCTCACTTATGCAACTTGTGTGGTGTAGTTGCTCAAATTAGTAATTTGAGGTTAGAAATGTAATGAGTCGTATCGAACTGGTGTGTTTTGTGAAGTTTTCCCAATGTTTTTGAAAATATGATGCGTCATCATATTCATGCCATGCCATGTCTGCCTCCCATCTCCTTATCCATGCTAATTTGATTGGGATCATCATCCCTGCAGATTATCTATCCTTAATTCTCCATTCTATTTCTCTCTGTCCAACAGAATATCAGAAAATGTCTCGAAGATATGATAGCCGAACAACGATTTTCTCTCCTGAAGGCCGTCTTTATCAAGTTGAATATGCAATGGAGGCAATTGGAAATGCAGGTTCTGCAATTGGGATATTATCTAAAGATGGAGTGGTGTTGGTAGGTGAAAAGAAGGTGACATCCAAACTCCTGCAGACCTCAACTTCCACTGAGAAGATGTACAAAATTGATGATCATGTTGCATGTGCTGTGGCTGGAATTATGTCCGATGCCAACATATTGATCAATACTGCAAGGGTTCAAGCCCAACGATACACTTACGCTTACCAAGAGCCAATGCCTGTTGAGCAACTGGTTCAATCTCTCTGTGATACAAAGCAAGGATACACCCAATTTGGTGGTCTACGCCCCTTCGGCGTTTCTTTTCTTTTTGCAGGATGGGATAAAAACTATGGCTTCCAACTATACATGAGTGACCCAAGTGGAAACTATGGTGGCTGGAAGGCTGCGGCAATTGGTGCCAACAACCAGGCAGCACAGTCGATGCTTAAACAGGATTACAAGGATGATATCACTAGGGAAGAGGCCATACAGCTTGCACTTAAGGTGCTTAGCAAAACCATGGATAGCACAAGTCTTACATCTGAAAAGCTTGAATTAGCTGAGGTTTTCCTCTCACCTGCTGGAAACGTCAAGTATCAAGTTTGCTCACCCGAGTCCGTAAGCAAGTTGTTGGTGAAGTCTGGTTTGACTCAACCAGCTGCTGAGGCTTCCTAAATGAAACACCTTATTTTAGACTCGATGCGTCCTATAGATGTCGAACAATTTCATCGTGCTTGGCCTGACATTTCTTATGATCTTCATATTACTTGAACTGATTATGGTCGTTGGATTGTTGGATTATCTTTACCAATGCTGTAAAACTATGAAGTGAGATATTTTATTGAGTTATATCTAGTCCTTTTTTTCGAAAACAAGACTATATGTCTGATCTTATCTAGTGGTTGCTGTTAGCGCCCCTCCCCCATCTCTCCCAAGGCCCATACCATACCTTCCACGGAAGAAGCCTCCATTGTTGTAGACGAATATGAGAGGGAGAACCTGTTCCATCTTGGATAGAAGAAAGGACAATACTTCATCTGTTGGAATAAAGAAGTTGTGCAAAACTATCTTCAATTAGATATATTCTGGAAACCTCTGTCATGAAGCATTTAGGTTGAATTGGATACTAATTTAGCAAGCTGGTTTAGAGGATCTGATCCCCGGGTTCTAAGTGGCTTGTACCACAAACATCTGTTGATCTTCCTCTTCAATTATACTTGTAAATAGTTGTCATAGAATTGGTTCATGAATATGATTGATGATGTTGAGAATGGGACAGAGGCCCTGTGTTTTGGCATCTGAGCAATGATGGAAAGGCACAACAGAGACGAGGAACAGGAAGCAAGCAGCAGATAAAAAGGAGGAAGCAAAATTGGTGCTCCTTTTTGGATGGGCATAAACATAGAATAATGAAAGGGCCTTTTAGAGTGTGTAAACAAAAGCCGAGGGTGACCATCTAATCTATACTTGGGATATAATCCCGTCAGCTGTTCCTTTAATCAATTAATGATTTCCAGATGGAAAAAAAGTAGAAGAATCCCAGATCAGTACACATGTTCATTAAAGCCATCCCTTTGGGTTCAAATAAATTAATAAGCTTCTGTATCACTCCTTTTACTTTCCTAGAATAGCTACTCACTCACGCATCTTCGCTTCGCTTTAATATTTAACATCAATACAGGAAAAATATCTGTTAGCGGTAGGCTTGAACTGTTATAAATGGTATCAGAGTGTTGGAGTAGGAGCTAATGACGATATATAATGGACAAAAACAAACAATATCAACTAGCGACGAACTTGCACTGTTGCAAATGGTCGATACATAACGGGCCAAAGTGAGGCCGGAGTGAACAAAACAAAACATTAGAGGAATTATCTTGGGAGGCAAGAGATAGATAGATACTCTTTGAAAAAGCAGTCAAGGGAAGAAGAACAATGATTGTGAAAGAAAAGAATGGGCACTTAATCATTCACTCGGGCAGCGTTAGAACAAAAAGGATCATCATTCATCATTCTGTTTCAGAGACAGCACCTTATCTATCATGGGTATCCACTTAATAATGCATTGCAATATTAAATTAAGATTATTGGGGGAATCAATGGCCTTAAACCCCTTATATAAATTCTCATCATAATGCACAACAACAACAACAACAACACCTCATATCCTTTTCTCTTCTTCTTCTCAAAATCCTTTCATTTTCAATGATTGAGTTAGGATCTGGTAATCTGCATCCTGAGGTTTAGGGAGTTCAAGGTGTTACTTATCCTCTCATGATGTGCTTCGCTGGTCCTTGGGATGCAGATTATCTCTTCCTGATTGACAATATTCGAATAGGTTTGCTTCGATCAAATCAAATATAAATTTAATTTTTACTAACACTTTCAGTGTTTCCAAAAGTGTCTATTAGAGCTTCGAAAGTATGATTCAATCAGCACAAGAAGATTATGAACAAGGTAAAGAAAAAAAACCCTTATGGGTTATTTGCTCATTAAATTGATTTATCTGTTAATGTTGTTGCTTGTTTTATGTTCTAAATTGTTTCTCTTTATTCTCTTCATATCTTTTTTATATTTAACGAAAATAATGAATGAAATTTTTAATAACTTGTTAATCTAAGTATTGATTATTGAGTAATTATTATAGTATTGATTATTGTTTTCTCCCTCCGAGTAAAGCTTTTAGGGTTTGAGATTAATGTATTTTCAGCTGCTATATCTATGATGGCTTCATGCTTATTTGAACCATTTTATGTGAAACCATGAATTATGAGATCCGAGGTTGATGGAAAATGAAACAAAACATTTCTTATAAGGTCGTTGAAACTGTTTTTAGTAGAGAAATTTTAAAATCTTGAGGGGAAGTTCGGAGGAGAGCCCAAAGAGTACAATATCAATTAGCGATGGACTTGAATTGTTACAAATGGTATAAGAGCCGGTCACCGGACCTTGTGCCGACGAGGACATGAGCAGGAGGTGCATTGTGAGATCAAGAACATGAGCGGAGTGAGATCTCACATCGATTGGAGAATGGAACATGGTCATTGAACGGTATGCCAACGTAGTACAATGTAATGATTATTGGGAGAATCATATCATATAAACATAGAAGTATCTGACTTGGAAGCCATACCGTTCCAACCCAACAAAAATCTACCGAGTTTCAATGAACCATACTCGTACATTGCTCATAAGCCATATAATACTTTCTGTAACTTACAAACACGCAAGGGCTTATAACAAATCCGCATGGAGATCTCCATTAAGGATCGCATTATGGATATCGAGCTCTCGTATGAGACCACTGAAAATACTCGAAAAGAGACAAAAATGGTCCCAACTGTGGCTAGCTTCATGATAGGACTATGGAGAGTTATGAAGCCCTCGAACAACCCCTCCCCTTATGTGAAGCTTTACTCCTCTAGAGTCCTCGAACAAAGTACACAATTTGAGAATTTTATTGTAATGGCTAAGATACTAAGTTAGGAATCACAGACGATTCACCTTGAATAAAAGGTCTCATGAGAATCATACTTATAAATTCATGGTCATTTCTTAAATTAGTCAACGTGAAACTCCCTCTTAATAATCCTCTCATCGGAATCCCATACGAATCCCATAAATTACAAAAATTGGAGACGAAATCATTTGAGAAAGAAACCCACGTTCCTGGAAAGCAACATTATGAGTGTTTGCTTTGATCCATCATTTTAATATTCACTATATTCTTCCATATCTACTAATTACATCTTCATCCCCTTTTGTAAGATAATAATAATCTTTATAAACAAAGATATGGTGTCCGTTCATTTTTTTAATCATAGTTTTGCTGGAATCATATGCCATATTTAATATTCAATCTTACCATATATTTATATATACATGGAGAGCTGGCTCTAGTTAACATCAAATTTTAAAAAGTAATGTTTATCCATTCATATGAACATGAACAAGAAGAACAAGAAGAACAAGAAGAACAAGAAGAACAAGAAAACGTATGGAATTTCCAGAGCAAGAAAACGCAGAGTTTTCATTTCTGGAAATCCTCCCAAGAAAAACAGAACCAAAAACTCTATTGGGTCCTAAAAACAGAGGAAAAAATGTACAGAAATGAAGTTCATAAATAATGTAAAGGTACCATTTTTATTGATTACCCATATTTGGAGATCTGAGCAAGAAGATACTGAGTTCTTGTCCCGGGAACTCGTCCGGGTTAATAAGATGGAACGATTCCGAGTCAGCACTCCCCACCACGTGCTCATAATTAGCTCTCATGTACATTACCTCCTCTGTTTTCGATCCCGACCCGAACCCGAACCCGGATGGCATTACTCCGGCTCCCACTGTTGTGGATTGCATTGTCTTTAGCATGGACCGGATCGAGTCGCCGGCTTTTTTCTTCGCAGCGAACCCGAGTTTTCGCCCGTTGCAGGACATTGCCCAGATGGGGATCGAACGGAGCGGGCAGAGCCCGAGTTCGACCCGGTTGCACTCGAGGGCGATTCGGACGAGTCCGAATCGCATTTCGTTGACGAGTTGGTGAGTTAGTATCGGAAACTCGAGTAGTAGAAAGGGCTTGTTTCGGAGGCGGTCTTGTTGGACGCAGAACCACACGTGCCCACGCCGATGGCCAAAGATAGTTCCGATCACCATAGTTTTCGAAGGCCGTGGTGGAGCTACAATGGCGGCGGCGGTGACGAATTTCGGCGTGACGCTGTCGGGAGTAGTGGCGGGAGAATCTTGATCGTGGGTTGGACCGCCATTGGCGGTGGTGGACGCGGAGATTTCTAAGTCGTCACGAAGCGAGGTGCTCAGACGTTTCTTGGGGGCTGCGGAGGCGGCGGTGGCGGTTGTGGCGGTGGGCGGAAAGAAACAGGGGAGGAAAAACCGACGAAGGGCGTCGATCTTGGCCATGGTTTTTTTTGGGGTTTGGATTTTTAGCTTAAAAAGGTGATTTTTGGGAGATTTTATATAAAGACTGTGATCGGAGAGGCTTTTCTGGGAAAGAGGTGAAGAATTTAACGAACAAAAAAAAAAAACAGAAACACTGAAATACAGTCTGTTCAAATATATATATATATATCTGACGCGGGAACTGAAGTAGCCGTTGGGATTAAATTTTAGTTGCCAGATAGCAATGCACACTTGTCAACTCATGAATGGTCCACGTCCTCATATCGCTAAATACAGATTTCCTAAATTTATATTTAATTAGTCTTCACATTTTAAGTTTATTCTAATTTAAAAAAAGTTATTTTTTAAATTACGCTCAAAAGTTTCTAAATTTTTTTATTTATTTCAAAAATAATAATAAAAAAAGAAGAAAAGAAGAAAAAGCCCTGAAAGTATGAATCACATATACATATATATATATATTTATATGATTTGTTGATTATGTACGACCAGATTTTTGATCCATTAACGGACTTTCATGAGGCTTCTGCGGTGGATCAAACGTTGGGTTTGGGTAAGAAATGAGTGGCGAAGAAGCGGAAGTAGAAGAAATTGAATGCCGCAATGACACCCACCACGTAGAAGAAGTAATCAAGGCGGTTTTTATTAAGATCATTACCTCCAAGCCATTCACTTTTTCCGCCCTCCACTCTGTTTATTTTGCTCACAATAGCCATAAGAACAGAGCTCATATAGCTACCTAACGACAAGCTCAAGAAAAATATAGCTCCGGCCACAGTCCTCAGGCTCTCCGGTAAGTGCGTAGTCAGAAGCTCCATCACAGCAATGGCCGCAAAAGCCTCCGTCAAACCCGACAGAGCAAACTCCGGTATCAGCGTCCAAACGTGCAACGGCGAAACAAATAACTTATTTTCCACCGCCGAGCTACGGCGGACATTCTCGAGGATTCCGGCAACCACCATACATAAAACCGACATCACAATCCCAATTTCGATCCTGGTTTTCATGGAGAAGCGTTTGTTTTTATGGGTTTTTTTCTTCATGAATTCCACGTATTTCTCGTAAATGTAAATCCAAATGGACAGAGCAATCATGGGTGTGAGACTCATCCAAGCCGGTGGGATTTGGAAATGAGGTCCGATGAATCTGTTCATTTGAATGGCTTGTAGGATCCCAAATGAACCCATTTGTTGCATTGAAATAAAGCATGGAATTCCGGCTGCCCAAATGGGGACAATCCCAACAACGCACTTCAATTGCTCCACTTGATGAACACTGCACAATTTCCACTCGTTCTTGGATTTCCCCTGTTCGTCCAATTCGGTGGAGGAATCAAACACCGTAGCCGCCTTGTCAAATACCAAAAACCTGTCCGTGTGAGCCAGCTTAGAGGAATCTATTGGAGGGTCATATAAGTGATCAATTTGAGTGAATTTTGGAACATTGCGCTTCCGACACGTGGCGACCAGGACTTTCGCCATGTCGGCAAAGACGCTGCCTTGAGGGGTCTTGCAGATGTAAAAGCGGCGGCCCAAGAGAAAGATGAGGATGGAGAAGACGAAGCAGGCGGTGGGAATGGCGAAGCCGAGGGTCCAACTTATGCTAGTTTGGAGATAGACGACAAGGGTTAGTGCTATGACGAGGGCGACAGAGAAGAGGAGATACCACCAGTTTAAGAAGCTTTCCAGCTTGGCTCTGCCTTTTTCAGTGTTGGTGTCGAATTGGTCAGCGCCGAAGGAGATGTTGCAGGGTCTTATGCCACCGGCTCCGATGACAAGTAGCCCGAGGCCGAGGTAGAGGAAGCCGAGTTGCCAAGGGTGAGGCTGTGGGCAGTTGGACTCGCCATGTCTGCAGGGTGGGGGTCTCATTTCAGGGAAGCCAGCGCCTAGTGTCAAAACTCCCATGCCCTATTATCAAGTAATGTCACGACATTCAGCCCATAATATTATAAGGCTTCTTTGTTTTGTTTAGAGCGCTGGTAATGTTCCGACTCGCCCGTCATTATGGATCTAATGCCATGACGAGGCAAAGGGGGAGGGAGAACTACGAAGCTTCATAGACTCGCAAAATTGCTTCCCTTAGAATGCAAGCAAGGTCACTTGCTTACTCTCTGTTAGCCACAAGAAAGGAGGCATTGGAAAGAAAGACTAGACTATATTAAAGTCAAGAGGCCTTTGGGAAGCAACTAGTCGCTTCTGGACAAGCTTCTATCAAACCGATGGATGTCATTTGTAACCGTTCAAGTGACAACAAGTAAATATTGTTTTTTTTTTTTTTGCCTCTCCCTTCTAGCTTTCTCTCAGGGTTTTAAAACGCATTTGCTAGGATGATGTTTCCACACTCTTACAAGAAATGTTTCGTTTCCCTCTACAACCGACGTGAGATTTCACAAGCGTCCTCGCTGACACATCATCTAGTGTCTGACTCCGATATTGTTCTTTTTGACCTTTTCCTTTTGAGATTCCCCTCGAGGTTTTAAAACACATATGTTAGAGAAATGTTTTTATTCCTTTACAAATAATGTTTCGTTCTTCTTTTCAACTAATATGAGATTTCACAAACCCCCCTTTGTGTGGGCTAGCGTTCAATGTCTGGTTCTAATACTATTTGTAACAGCTCAAGCTCACCGTTTTTTGGCCTTCCCCTTTTGGGTTTCTCCAAGGTTTAAAAATCCGTCTGATAGAGAAGAGTTTCTACACTCATACAAGAAATGTTTCGTTTTCCTCCCCAATCGATCGTGGGATCTCACATTAACTTTAATCAACATTAAATCAACTTACCATACAATAGCTAAATGATTGAGTAATCATATCAAATAATCCATGAATTTTGAAAGGTGAATATGTATACTTGGTGAAGAGGGGGTGGAAGAGAAGAAGAAAAGTACCAGGAGGGAGGCGAAGGAGCCAAAGAGGAGAGTATAAAACCTTCCCAAATAAGCATCAGCAAGAAAAGCCCCGGCGAGGGCAGCGAAATTGGTGGTGCCACTCCAGATTTGAAGCACATATGCCGAATCAACGCTGTCCAAATTGTACATCGTGTGCAGATACAAAACCAAATTGGCTATCAAGCTCATCGACGCCAGTTTCTCAAACGTCTCATTTCCTTCCACAAAACCAACAAACTTCATAACCCCAACAAACAAACAATGAACCAGATCCATAGCTATTAGATATTGTCCTCTTTGAATTTTTCCTTTCGAACTTCCTCTCAAGCCTTTAAAACTAGTCTTCTAGTGGAAGGTTTCCACACTCTTATAAATGGTGTTTTGTTCTCCTCCCCAACCAAGGTGGGACATCACAATCCACTCCCTTCAAGGAAGCCAATCGTCATCGCTGACACTCTTTTCTTCCTCTAATCGATGTGGGATCGCCTCCAAATCCAACCCCGAAGAGCGAGAAAGCTGACCTATCGTCCGGGACCCAAATCCACCGCTAGCAGATATTGTCCTCTTTAGACTTTCCCTTTCGGAGTTCGCTCAAGGCTTTAAAAAGCAACTAACTTCACATCCGTGTTTTGTTATCTTTCCCAACCAATATGGTACATCACTCAAAATTTTTTCCTCACACTCAAACAAACTAACAAATTTGATTAACTTACCAAGTATGAATCTGACGGCTCTCCATCCTCCGAGAGCTGCCTTTGGACGATCCAAGGAAGAATGAAGCCTCCCATTCTCCATAGCTCTTTCTCTTTTTCTTTCTTTCTGTGTGAAAGCTTTATAATGTTTGTGTTCTTCCCATTTCTAATTTTAGTGCCACTGCAGGTTGCTCAGTTGTAAACGAATCAAATTTCTATCTTCCAAATTCAACAAACACTTCATTGCACTTCTAATAATACCAATCCAACACAACCTTGTTTAACCATACCTTAAAAAAAGAGGGTTGCCGGCGATGAAAGAACCTTGTTTGGCCACATTTTTAGAACATATTCAGATTTGAATCGAGTACTAGGACTCATTACTTATGAATGTCGGTCGCCAAGGTGTTGAACTGATGATGTTTAAGAATCTAGGTTAAGTTTGTGTTATGCCCTTTTGTATGATCGTGTCCAATTCAGTAGATTATAATAGGATGTTGCTACCATGCGGAGACAATTAAGGGACTCGCAAACTCATTCTTAATCCTCCTGAACTCGTCTCGAGGGACAAGATGTAGCTCATATGGTAGAGCATTCGCTTAGCATGCAAGAGGCACAGGAATCGATTCCTTGCATCTCCATTTCATTATATCTAGTTGTTATGCTTTAATTATAGACCAAAGACTAGAAAAAGAAAAAAAAAATCTTGGTCTACAAATTCATGGAATGTAGCTCAGACCGTAGAGCCGTTTTAGCCTATGTATATCTATTATTAAGTAATAGATCCTACATTTTGTATTTTTATTTTGTTATATGTATGTCGGTCCTTCAAATATTCTGTGTAGTGATCCTAATTCAAAATCTCGAAAAGCACTCGTCATGCAAAGTCTAAAATCATGTTTAATTCAATATTGATGTGTATATGATTTATGTACCAAGTGGGTGTAGTTGGTTAACACATGGACACATAGGTGGACTCAAACTTATTTAATCCAACATATGGTTTTGTAAGAAAAGGTCAAACCTTGAAGGACTGAATTTTCCAGAATGACAGATCTGAATCTTTCAAAATTGAATTCCATTTACGTATAAAATGCGTTATCCAATCTCTCAAGCTGTGTGGCATATAAATGAAACCAAATCCATTGCAAACCTTCTTCAAGTTCGTGGGGGAAAAGAAAAGAAAAAAAAAAAATGGTTAATCCGGCGTTTATTATAATCCCAGTGGTTGTTTCCATTTGTGTAGTTTTCACGCTGTTGAGTTTACTATGCCATGGGACAGAGGGTGGCAGTAACGGCGAAGGAGGTGCTCATTTCGGCGGTGCTGCCCATGGTGGAGGATTGCATCATGGACATGCCGGCCTACACCATGGACATGGTGGGGTACACCTCGCAGGGGCCCATTTTGGAGGTGGAGGAGACGGCGGCGGCGGCGGTGGTGGTGGTGGCTGTTGACGTTAATTCTTTCCTTCAGAGGTGGGCGTATATATATATATATATATGATTAATTAGGTGTCAATTTCTCCTTGTACAATTGGATATGTTGGTAGTTCTCTTCTTTGTATGTAAATTAAATTTTTGTGTGTTAAACTATAATAAATTCTAAAAATTATAGTTTAGAGATTATAATATGAACTTATCAACGACTTCAAATTATATTCGTATGGTATGAATGACTTAGTGAATTAAATGGCTTAGCTTATTTTGGAAGTTGGTGATTTGAATTAGAATATAATTTTTTAGAATTGAATGTATATAGTTTATAAAACAATTGAGTTTACGTGTAAGATGCAACTCTTTGGAAATTTCAACACCACAGTTATTAAACCCATAATTCAATTATAAAAAGTTGAAAATCCATATTGCAATTCAAGCTTCAAGTTCATACCAAAAATGGTTGATCGGACCACTGTTATAGTAATTGTGGCATTCGTTTCCTTTGCTATTGTTGGCGTCTTCTTGCAGTTCCTCTGCAGGGGTGGTGATGGCTCCGAAGGTGGCACCGGCGTTCAACTAGAACTAGGAGGTGGGGGTTGTGGCGGTGGGGGTGGTGG